>NC_066580.1:461581189-461876189 GCF_024323335.1 Lathyrus oleraceus
TACAAGGTCAAATATAGGGTTAATGGTACTATAGAGAGATATAGAGTTAGGTTGGTTGCAAAAATATATAACCAAATTGAGTGTTTTAACTTCTTTGACACATTCTCACATGTGGCAAAACTCAAACCTATTAGAACCCTTCTTGCAACTGATGTCATTTACAATTGGTTATTTTACCAATTGGATGTCAACAATGCCTTCTTGCATGGAGAGTTAAAAGAAGATATGTATATCACCATCCCTAAAGGGGGTTTTTGTACCATGGTGTTTACCATGAAAATTGGTAAACAACCACTGATCTTCCAAATTACTAGATTTGGTTACTTACAGGATCGATCAGAGTGATCCTGGGACATGTGTTAATTGTTTTTAAAGGTGAACTCTAATGAACATAAACACTTCGACAGTGTTTATACCAGAAATAATTTCGTAAAGGATTTAATGAAAGTATAAAGTGAAAGAGGGGACAAGAATGGTGTAAATCGAAAGTAAATGGCAGTAAAGATAAACTTTTGGGTAAAAGTGCAATTCTGGAACTAAAGAACTGATTAAATTACTTCAAGTAAAAAACAATGGTGTAACATCAAATGTACATTTCTCAATTTACTCTTTCTCTGCACATGGATACTTTGGTAAAATTGACAGATTTTATACACACTTGAACACAGATAGATCCTAACATTAAAACCTTTTATTTATACTAGTCGAAGTAACCGCTTCTAACGGCCTCTCCACCAAATCGAGACAAGTGACGCTTTGTATGCAAGTAACTATCCATTATGCTCCACGTGTATCTTCAACAGTTTAGATAAGAACAAAATCTCCCTCATTCATTTGAATTTGAATCCCTCATCGAACCACAACTGGTGACGTTTCTATCGAAAACATCTTAAACTACTTAAAATACTTCTAAGTCCACACAACACCTTTACCCTCGTACCAAGGCATCTTCGAATAGAACTTCAAACACATAGTTTTGTCGAAACGTCATCATAGAAAACTTTATTCTCTTAATTTATATGGGCTTCGAAATTGGGAGCTAACAAATTGCCCCCCAAAAATGTCATTTTCGACATTTCAAAGAAAAAGACATTTTTTTTGAGAATATGGTTCGACGCCTTGAACAATTGTTACATGTTACCAATGCCCCAATGTTGCAAAAACCTTTTAGTTTCTTCCACTTGGCTTATGACGTCACACCATCATTACCCTTTTCCTAACATGTCTTTTCCGCCCATACCCAAATCTTTTTTTAATCATCACGTTTCCTAGACTCTGAGAGATAATGAGATTAAGCATTAATTACCACCGTTCCACTATGTAATCCTGGAAAGACATGTGTCTCACTCGCTTGTCAACCATTAATGCTGATTTGAGTTGTTTCTCTTCCAAAAACCTTATAAAAGGTGCACTTCTCACTCATTTCTCTTTTTACGCTTCTTGAAAAACCTTTAAGCACTTAATCTTTTCATCTTCTTCCAAAAAACAAACTCAGAACATGACCCAAATTTTCTTCAAACTCTCAACAACAATGGCTACTTCAAGCAAAGATTCCAAAGAAACCACCAAAGTTGCTAAGGTTTCTGTCAAATCCACAAATGTTCCAAAAAAATCTCAGATCTTCCTCCCTTCGCCATGCTCCCTGGTCCAGTAATGAGAGGCAACAAACAATACATTCCTTAACTCAGGACTGAAGAACAATGGAAAATCTATGAATCCCAGGTACTTATTCCTGTTACTATTTCTAGAAAAACTAATACTTTGCTTGGACCTTTACCTGATTTAAATACTGACCCTAGCAAACTTAGGGATTTCTTCCCCACTTACCACAAATGCAAACCCATAGGACATGCCAAAAAAACCTAGGGCTAGCACTACTGAGGAACCTCAATCATCAACAGATGAACCCATAGACCCTAGGTTCATGAATAATGGCTTTAGGGTTTTCCGTGCAACCCCTTCATTTAAAGATCCAACTGATTACATAAATTGGCTAAACAAAATAGAGAAAGCCAAAGCTCAAACCTGGAAAGATATGGGAATCTATGATTTAATCATGCTGTTGAAGGTAGGATTAGAGTATAGTTCGTCCTTATTAGTCTTTTCCTTATACTTCTGGGATATCACCCACTATACCTTCCACCTTCCTTGTGGAATGTTTACCCCCACACTTTTCGACGTAGTCGCTATCACAGGGCTAAAACCGACTGGACATACATCTGACCCAGAGATAGACTCGAAGGATTCCATTGCCTTATCCACTTCTAGGGCTGCTTATTCGACCTATATAGCCCATTATCATGACAAAGACATCAAAATCGTCTTCAACATGTAACATATTGCCTCCCTGGCTTTATGGTTATCCCACTATGTTTTCTGCTCGAATTCACTACAGGTCTCCAAGAAGTATCTTACTTTGGCAAACCAACTACACACTAGTCACGACGTTTGTTTAAGCGAAATGATCTTGGCCAGCCTCTTGAATCCTTAAGCGATGGTGTTACTCAACTCAAGAATCTGGGATAGAAAGGAAATCTCCTCCTTTCTGGGGCTTTCTGGCTATTACAACTCTAGTTAAATGCCACCTTTGAGGTAAGCCTTCCCAACAAAGGCCTTGCTAACGAAGACTCTGAAGAGGTGAAGAATAGAAGGGTCGAAGGAGTTCGATTGGCTCAGCTGACACCAAATGATGAAAGACAATTCCTTCGACCTACATTCATGAGCTATGTCCTGATGTTTGCAAGACGCTATGAGTTCACGTCGAACATGGCCCCCTTTGCAGCCAGAAAGTATGGCCCAACATGGTTCATAAGACCTTTTTCATCTCCTGCCAAAAAACAAGAGACAGAATCCCTTCTACTTTGGGAAGCCTTTCTAACCCCAAAACTTATAACCCTCACGTTACACCCGTCGAAGACCCAGGTTACCTTAATTACTTATCAACCCAACCTTGTGGCTTGACAGTTTGGATTGGTTGAGGCGCTCCCAAAGTGTCTATATGACAAGAAGAGCAATCTCCTTCTTTACAATGCAATCCACAATGAAACCACTATTGTCAAATAGATAGCTCGATATATTGGTAGAACGTACCTTGCTCCAATTAAATTCGAGCCATGCTTCCTCTGTACTCCAGAATCTGAGAAGTGGTGGTCGAAATACTATGCTGAAGAATTCTATGATGTTTCTACATTTACTCAACATATTACTAAAGCTTTCCTCTATGTGCAGGAAAAAACCAAGAAAGGTACTTACACACACATCAAAGAAATTCAGCCATTCCAAAAATACTTTGAAACTGCCTATAGGCCTGATGATCTTAGTCGAACCATTTGTGAGGCATCTGTCACTCTAAAGGAAAAAATTTCAAAGAAAATGGAGAGTTTAAAAATCCCTTTGTACGTTCCTCCTGAGAAATGTTACGAAATGGCTTTCAAAATGCATCCTCTTAAGTTTCCTCAACTGCCAAACGCTAATTTTGGAGTGGCCCTTGACCCTTCATTCCCATAATGGATCATCTGTGGGGATTATATAAAAATCATTCAACAACAATCATAGAAAAAAGCCCAGCGAATGGTTGCGACTAAGCATACTTTAGACAGTTTCAAAAGGCATCTTCATATAGGAATCAAAGATGTTCGCATTGAATCGGATATGTATATGAAGGTGTGGAGTGGAAGGCCTTTTTGAATCACATATATTATTAGGATATTCACTCTTGACTTGTGGTAACTGCTTCATTTTATTTCTTTTAACTATCAGAGTTCCACCTAGGAAACTAGCAACCAAGAAGTTGGTCGAAGAAAAAGCTAAGGGTGGCAGCAAGACCATTAAGGTACATATTTACTCTACCCATTACTTTTTTCTATGTATAATAATATCTCTAACACTTTGATTTGGTATTCATGGTGCTTGAAAACCTCCCCCTACTCCTCAAAAAATCAGAACGAAGGCAGTTATGGCTCCTGTGATAATAGAATCAGGCGAAGAGGATCTATCTCTCGTCCTAGACCTGACTCTCAGGAAGAGGAAGAAACAACCCAAGGTTGTCGAAGCCTCCAATTAAACTCAGGAAAAAAATGTTAAAGTTATACAGTGGCATGCTGCCCTTTCCATTATGGAGCCTACTCCTGAATATATGTCAAGGATAGCAGCGAAACAAGTCGAAAGTGACAACTCCATCCATGGGGTCGAAGGGAACAAGGTAAAAGCATACATGACTTAACTTCTTTCAATTTATTTTCCTTTAATACTTTGACTAACTTATTTTTTAACCTTTGGATTTTAGGATGGCGCAGCCGTTTCCACCCAAACAACAGGAAAATCTCCTTCTATACCAGATATTCTCAATAGTGCCGGTGAACCCATCAATCGATCCTCATCAGAGAAAAGCTCAATGTGAAAAATCAACCAACCCATTGTCGGAGGGCTTGAGACTTCGCCACAAAAAACCACTACCTAACACTCCCACATAAGTGGCTCTGATCACAAAGATGACTTGGGTCCAGAAACCTAAGTTGAGGCGAACAGGGATGCCACGGTGGTGGACGAAGAAGTCCAGGTTGGCAATGTTTCTGAATGTGATTCACCTAATGTCGAAGGTGCAGACACCACTGCTTTGGGAGGTGATGATGCCAAAGATAAGGAACTGGTAAAAGGCAAAGAAGAAGAAGAAGTTGAAGAGTCGTCGGTATTCGACGACACTGATGATGCTGGTGATGATGAGGAGCTTGAGGACCAAGAAGGACAACCTCAGGGCCAAACTCCTACAACCCCCACAACTGAAGTTATCCCTGAGGGTTTTAGAGATTCGACAAGAGCAATTGGGATTCTTTCTTTAGAGGAATTAGCAGCTCTGAAACAAAGCCAGCCCCTAAAGTATCTAAAGGCTATGCTAAGTCGAAGAGAAAGCTCATATGAAAAAAATCTCAGTTCTTCTACAGCCTATGAGGATCAATCTTCAAGCAGACCCACGAATGAGGCACTCTCAAAAATTAAAGAGAAAATCTTTAAGGGTGACTTATTCCTACTCTTGACGGCTGATCCTTATGCCCCCTATCTTGAAGGCTCTCCTTAGCCACGTTAATTTGTTGGACGTTTCTCCAGAAATTTCCAATATCATCTTGGAGTTGGGTACCATGATAGAGCAGGTTGTCAAAGACAATAAACTGCTTCCCCAAATTACCAAAGAAATCGAGCAGAAATCAGGTGCTAGAGTTACTGCTTGGGATGTAGCTAGTGAATTGACCAACAAGGCGTTGGAACTGGAGGAGACGAAGAAGAAAAACCAGGCAGAGATCGAAAACCATGATCGTGACATTGCCTCTTGGGAGGCGCAATAAGGGGACTTCAGGCCAAGATCGCTTAAGCAAAGAAACACAAAGATGAACTTTTAAATTTTGATGATGCTTCCATGGATAAAGAGTTAGATTTTGGCTTGGAGTTTGTCGAAAAAGTGCACAAACTAGAGGTATAGCTCACGACTCTTCGATCGAAACGATATTTGTGTGAAAAACGCTTGGAGCTTCATAAGACCAAATACCTCCATATGAAGAATCATCTCCCATTTTAACTTTGGTCTCCTTATCATCATTTATCTCTTAACGACTTTTTTGGTTTTACTTGTATTAATCATTATCCCTTTGGGCCTTTGTAACGAATTCCGACCATATTGGCAATATTTTTACATTACCATATTGCTTATTTTAATGCAATTACTCGTTTATTATTCTTATCTCTTGGAGTGCTGGCTTATATTTTTTCAAATATTTTCCATTCACTCTTAAGATTTTGTTGTCTCGACTAAGTTCTTCGATCTCATAAGCACCATTAGAGAAAACTTGCAAAATTTGAAAAGGGCCTTCCCATTTGGGAGACCATTTCCCTAGGGCCCTATCCTTTCGATCCATTGGAAGGATAACTTTCCAAACCAAATCTTCAGGCGAAAATGTCTTAATTTTAACCTTCTTATTATCAGAGTTCTCTACTCTCTTCTTTTACCTTTGCAATAATTCAAACATTTAGTCTTTCTTCATCTAGATCGACTAATTCATCTAGTATCATGTTCCAATATGATTCTAATGGACTTTCATGATGCCTATGAATCCTGGTTGATTGTAGGTAAATTTCTACTGGTAAAACTGCATCATGACCAAAGGTCAATCGAAATAGGGTCGAATTAGTGGCTTCTATGGGAGAGGTCCGACATGCCCACAGAATCTGATCTAAAGTTTTGTGTCAATTTCTATGTTTCTTCCCTACATGTTTCTTGATCAAACCAATTACCACTTTATTTGCTGCTTCGACCTGACCATTAGCCTGAGCGTAATATGGCGTAGATGTTAACAATTTGAAACCCATTTCCTTAGCAAGTTCTTGCATCTTTCAACCAATAAATATTGATCCTTGACCCTTTATAATGGTCTATGGGATCCCAAATCTGTAAATGATGTATTTCTGGATGAATTCAATCACATCTTTTTGGCCTACATTTGGCAAAGGTATAACTTCGACCCATTTTGTAAAATAATCAATGCCAACCAAGATATACCTCTGATTTTTAGATGATGGTGGTCGAATTTCCCTAATTAAATCTAAAGCCCAGCCTCTAAAAGGACAAGGTTTGACTATAGAGTGTAGTTCGCTCGCAGGGACATGTTGTATGCCTGCATGTACCTAACACTCTTGGCATCCTTTGGAGAATTCGATGCAGTCTTTTAACATGGTGAACCAATACATCCCTTAGTGAAATAATAACCATATTATCTTATGACCAACTTAGTGTGCCCCACATGCCCCACTATGGACAGTCGAAAGGGCTAAATACGCCTCTGACTCACTAAGACACTTAAGAAAAACTCCCTCAGGAGTCTTCTTGAACAATTCCATCCCTAAAAGAAAATAACTTAAAGCTCGATACCTGGTTTTTGGATCAGTAGACGTCGTTGGATTATGTAAATACTCCACTATTGGTTTCCTCCAATCTCCGTCTGTCAGGCTATCTATTGCCAATATTTCGAAGCTTTCTTTATCAGTGTATCCCAACTTCGACTTTTCCAAGTCTGATGGGGCTAATTTGGTCGGCACAACTCTTCCTCTGGCTTTGATGACTTTTTGCAACTTTTCTTTTGAAATTTTATACCCGGATGCAATTTGAGCCAAGTCGTTAGCCACTTGACTTTCCAATCGAGGTATGTGTCGAATATTAGCCATCACGAATCTTTTCAACAATCGACTGGATATTATGAAGTACATGATGAGATTCTCTTTAACACACATGTACTCTTTTGTGATCTATTTTATAACTAACTCTGAGTCACACATTATTTCGACTCGAGTTTCCCCCAATTCCAACAATATCTCAAGTCCAGCTATGAGAGCTTCATATTCAGCCTAATTGTTCGAGCAGAGGCCTTTCACCTTATACTGGAATTTTGTTGGAATTTTGTTAGGAGAAATAATTAGAACTCCTATACATGTTCCATCTTTGTGATTAGACCCATCGAAGTATAACTTCCAGGGTTCAAATTCGAGGTAGTCCAGTGCATTCTCAATTATGGAGTGGTCGACTATAAAGTCTGCCACCACTTGTCCCTTAACAGATTTTAATGGCATATAAGTTAAGGAATACTCAGTTAAAGCTAGTGCCCATTTTCCAATTCGACTATGCAAAATTGGCAAAGACAACATATGTTTAATAACATCGAAGTGAGACAAAATATAAACATCAACAGGTTTTATATAATGCTTCAACTTCGTACAAGAAAAATATAAGCATAAAAACAAATTTTCAACTATGCTATACCTAGTTTATGCATCATTTAAGACCCTACTGAGGTAGTAAATGGCTCTTTCGACGCCATTGTTATCCTCTTGAGCCAACATGCTCCCCAAAGTCTTGTCAGATGCAGATATGTACAATCTCATACTCCTATTCCTACAAGGTGGTGTCAAAATTGGTGGATGACTCGGGTTTTCTATGATTTTGTCAAAAGCTTTTTGTTAAGCCTGCCCCCATTCGAATCCTTCCTTGCTAAGTCGAAGCAAAGGCGAGAGAAGGCTTGCGTTTTTCCGCTAAGGTTCGAGATGAATCTCCTCAGGAAATTGATCTTGCCCAGCAGTGACTGCAATTTCTTCTTTGTTGATGGCGCTTTCGCCTCCATTATGGCCTTGGTCTTATTCTGGTTTATTTCGATTCCTTTTTTGTGGACCACAAAGCCTAAGAAATCCCCTTTCTGCACACAAAAAACACATTTGAGAGGGTTCATTTTTAGACCATGTTTTCTCATCCTTTCGAAAGATAGTCGAAGATGGCCTATATGGCTCTTCCCTGAAATAAACTTAACAACAATATCATAGATGTAAATTTGCATAAAAGTCTCCATGAAATTATGGAAGATCTAATTTATTTCTCTTTGTATGTTGCCTTAGCATTCTTTAAACCAAAAGGCATCACCACCCATTCATAGGTGCCTAAGGCTCCAGGACATCGAAATGTTGTTTTTGAGACATCCTCATCATCAATGAATATCTGATTATATCCATAATACCCATCGAGCATGCTAAGATACTCATGGCATATGGAAGAACCGACTAGCATCTCCGCTACGGGCATTGAATATTCATCTTTTGGGGTTGCAGTGTTTAAATCTCTAAAATATATTTACACCCTCAAAGTACTATTTTTCTTAATGACAGGTACAATATTGGCTAGCCATTCGACATACCTGGCTGTACGGATGAAATTACAACGAAGAAGCCTTTCGACCTCCTCTTTGATCTTTGAGAGGATTGCAGGTGCAAATCGCCTTGGATTCTGCTTGATGGGCTTTTTCCCAAGCTTGATTGGCAACTTCAATTCGACCAAATCTCTACTCAAACTAGACATCTCATCATAATCCCACGCAAAACAGTCCTTGAACTCCTTCAGCAATTGGATCACTTCAACTTTGAGTTGGGGGATGATATTGACGCTATTATAAGTTGGCCTTCTTGTCAACCCTTCTCCTAAGTCTATTTCCTCAAGTGGATCTTACGCCAACATCTTGATATTTGTTGCCAGCGGATCCTTCTCGAATCCCAAAGGCTCTTCATCATAGATAGCATCGAGCCTCTGGTCTTGATCTTCATCTTGAACCTTATCAGCTGGTTCTGGTTCAAAGTATTTTCCAGTACCTTCTTGGTGAAATTCCTTTTTGGCTTCGACATCCATGTTTTTGACTTCAGCCTACAAGGCCGATTGTTGTTTGTTTTTGGCTATGTAGGCCGAAATCCTTTTTAACGCTTCGAACTCAGTCATCATCACTGAATTCGCTTACCCACCCTGTTGGGTCGATTCCTGATGTTCCTATGTGCCCAAAATCGTCTTCTCCCACTACCTCATGGTCCTGTTGAAAACCATTTGTGGGTGAAGATACAAAGAACAATATGCATTATCGTCTGGAGTGAATGCAAAGCTGGTCGGATCCCATGGAGCAATATTAGCCAAGTGTTTGTCGAACTGGCGCATGTCGACACGATTGATAGGAGTCTTGAAGTAGCATTGGTATGATTCTATGTTCTCCACAATATCATCGAGGCGTCATATGATGATTCTTTGGTGCATGGAGGATGATACAACTCCAACTCCATGTATCCATTCACGTCCAAGTAGCAAGTTATAGTTGGCATTCGCCTCCACAATCATAAACATTGTTGATCTGGTGACAGTTCCCACTATTAACTCGACCTGGATTACTCCAAGGGTAGTACCCACCTTTCCTTCATAGTTTGAAAGCACCATGTTGTGGGGCTTGGCATCTGTGTCATATTTGCATATTTTCCTCAACATGCGATGCGGCACCAGATTCATTGTTGTGCTGCAATCTACCAAGATCTTGTTAATTCGGACGTCTTCGACCTTCCCAGTAATAAACATAGGCTTAAGATGTCTCTTCATTGCCTCATTTGGTCTCTCGAAGAAAGCATTTTCCTCCTCTATGCAGCCATTATTCATAACATAATAGCACAATGGTTTGTGAGCGGCCATTTCCCTTTCTGTGATAGTGTCAGTGTCTTCGACCTCTGTTACCAGGTCGAATTCTCTAGGCAGCATTGATACCACTCCAACTAAGATATACAATGAAGGCTCTGACCCAGAGTCGAAGTCATATGTTAACATTTCGTCTTCGACCACCATTCGATCATATTTCTCTTTGGTCGCCTCTGTCGAAGTGTTAAGCTTTCCTTTAACAAGAGTTATTTCATTTTTCTCCTTCTTTCTAGGAGGCACATTGGTGTTGGATTCAGCTTTTTCCTTTTCCTCAGCCTCCCTTTATGATTTCCTCCTTCTATGTCCCCTTCTCCACTAGGACCTTGTCATGGGATTTTTCCCTTTGTAGTTTTCAGAGATGTGGGATGTTTTTCTGGCAGTCTGGAATTCCTTACGGTATGCCAGTGATGAACCTCTGTCTACTTCGAAGTTCTACCATTTTCCCTGGCCATGTTTTCTACCCTCAATTGGCTTCACCCATTTTCCATTGGAAGCTTCAGCATTGGGCTTTAAGGAGATATGTTTAGCAGTAGGACCCATTCGTTTTGTTTCATCGAGCCTCACCAAAAGTTTTGTTTGAATCAAAATACCTTCTTGGGTCGAAGGCCCTTCTAGGCTTAAAAGCCTGTTGATCCTTAAGAGCTCTCTAGCACCCTTGGTCTTTTGCCCTCCTGACTCCTTCGAGATTATGAGCCGCTTGTTTGTCGAACACAACGCTGCAACGAGGGCACAACATAACTTCCGAGTTTTTTCTTTGGAACCTATGAAGGAAATCCATCAGAGTCTCCTCTTCTTTTGGGAAGGCCATTTTATTGTACTCTTCTTGTCGACACTCTTCGTCAACTTCCATGGAGGTTTCTTGGGAGATTTTGACCATGTTGACCTCCATGTCAACATCTTCAGTGATGCCTAAATTCTGGAATTTCAATTGAAGGCCCTCAATAGACTTGTCAATTTGTTTGAAACTATCAGCAGTTTCTTTGGTTATTATCATCAAGTTGGAATCTTCAGTGACTCCAGTGTCGAACCCATCAGCGGTTCCACTAGTGAAACTTTCAGCGGCTTCCTGAACAAAGTTCTTGAAGAATTCCTGGTCAAGGTGCTCAGAGACCCTAACCATGACAGCTTTGTTGACAAAGTCCTCAGTAACTTCGACCATGGAGATGGTGTGGTTGAAGTCATCAGTAACTTCGACCATATTGACTTCATCTGGCTCTATGTAGTGGGCATCAACCACTTGCAGAGGATCAAAGTCAATCTTCATTTGGCTTTTGGGTTTGTCCCCGAATTTGAGTCTCCCTTCTTGAATATCATTCTGGACAAGATCCCTGAAAAGAAAATGTTGAGACGTTTTATGATCCAAAAAATTATGGTACTTACAAAACCCTATTTTCTTTCTTTGTTCCAAAGGAGGCATTTTAGCACCTGGATACACTATCATTTGGCCATCCTTAACTAACAAATCGAACATTTCATCATATTTTGTATAATCGAATGTGTAAGTTTTCTTAGGAAATTTATCATTCTTTTCTGGTTCGATAGGGTTTTTCCCATTCGACGGGGCCAAGACCTTACAAGAGTAAGGTGGCCCTTGTTTCAACTTAGCAAGGTCAATTTCATTTCCTTAGAAGTCCAAAGGCTCATCATTGGATCCTTCATCATCATTATTGAATTCTACGTAGGCCACTCTTTTATTCTTATTTGCTCTAGCCTTTTCTTCCTTCAAGCGTTCTAACTATTAAACCCTATCAGCCAGTTGGGCCATATCTCTTAAATACTGGTGTCTAACTTTTTCCTGATAGAATAGTCAAGGCCCCCGGCGGCCATTTCGACCAACTCATGCTCTGGTACTTGTGTAAAACACCTAGATTTGAGCAATAAAAATCTATTTAGATAATCACCAATTAGCTCAGTGAATTTTCATTTAATACTGGCCAATTCCTTCAAACTTATCTTCGTTTGCCCCATGTAAAACTGCTCATGGAACATTCTTTCTAACTGATTCCAAGTATGGATTGAATTTTGTGGCAAGGTTGTAAACCATGTGAAGGAATTCTTCGTGAGAGAACTTAGGAAGTACTTTATCCTAAGGTTTTCGTTGTTCAAAATGTCTCCTGCCTCTATTATATACCTAGCCCCATGTTCGACAGTGGATTCAGTGGTATCCCCAGAAAACTTAGTAAATTTAAGAATTTTTGTTCTAGGGGGTGTATCTGTCTGTAGGATATATTCCGACAAAGGTGATGTATAATTTGGCCTTCGAAGGCCAAAATTCACCCCATTTCGTGCCATAACCCTTTCAACCATAACTTCCAGATTGTTATCTGCTGCCATATCATCATGTCGAATTTGCTGTATGACATCATCATCATTTTGGTTTCTATTTACCATTACTATCATTGGCTCTCTCTCCCTGAGGATTTGAGGTTCAGCCCTAGGTGTTCGACTCCCATTCCTTGATTTACCATTTATGGTGGCAGTTGGTTTTGTGGAACTTGGTTAATAGTAGGGTCTTTTTCGAAGGTTACCCCTTGGTTTTCCCTTATCCCATCCCTTGGAGGGTGTCGATGGGGTTGTGGCACACCCAATAAGTCAGTCGTTCGTGTCATCTGCGCTGTCATCTGCTGATTTGATTGCACCATATTTTGAATCAAGGGATTCAATACGATGGTCAATATTTGGGTAAGCATTTGAACCATATCATGGTTGCTTTCGTCTATCTGCTGCCTCCACGTCGCTGCGAAATTATTGGTAAGGTTAGGCATTTGTGTTTGGTATCCCAAGCCTAAAGATTGATTGTTTCGACCCACATTAACCCCAGATCCCGACCCTTGTAATGGGGAGGTTATGTTAACCACTGGTTCTGAGAATGTCGAAGCGGCATCATGTAAGCTTGCCATTACTGAAGTTGGCATTCCATAAGACTGTTCTCGACCATCAAAAGGCATAAAGAAACCAGGGGGTACCAAAGGCTTGTTTGGGACATTCCCAATTGGTGGGGGAGTGTTATGAGGTCCCCTTGGCCCAATGTAAGTCAAAATGGGTTCAGTGTGGGCAATCGAATGTGTAGGCATAGAACTTGCCATGGATGGTACCAATTCAGACACGAGCATTGTGATCGTGTTTGCCCCTTTCGAAGAAGAAAGGGGTGGTACTCTATCTTTTGGATTTTGAGGATTTTGGTTATTCGGCGCATTTGAAATCGCCATTCCTCTTGGTCTAACTTTGTTGGTTATGGCTACTTTACCACTTGTTAATAACATATAATGAATTTTTCAAAAGGGAAAAATGATTAAAAGACCAGAATTAGAATAAATGAAGAAAAATTCACTTTTTCAAGTGATAGCACTGTCCCACTGGGCGTGCCAATTTGTTTACCGTGAAAATTGGTAAACAATTGTTGATCTTCCAAATTACTAGATTTGGTTACTTACATGATCGATCATATTGATCCTAGGACATGTGCTAACCATTTTTAAAGGTGAATTCTAATGAACATAAACACTTCAATAGTGTTTATTCCAGCAATAATTCCGTAAAGGATTTAATGAAAATATAAAGTGAAAGAGGGGAAAAGAATGCTGTAAATCGAAAGTAAATGGCAGTAAAGATAAACTTTTGGGTAAAAGTGCAATTATGGAAATAAAGAACTGATTAAATTACTTCAAGTAAAAAACAATGGTGTAACATCAAACATATATTTCTCAATTTACTCTTTCTCTGCACACGGATACTTTGGTAAAATTGACAGATTTTGTACACACTTGAACACACATAGATCCTAACACTAAGACCTCTTATTTATACTAGTCGAAGTAACCGCTTTTAACGGTCTCTCCGCCAAATCGAGACAAGTGGTACTTTGCATGCGGGTAACTACCCACTATGCTCCACGTGTATCTTCAACAGCTTAGACAAGAACAAAAGTTCCATCCTTTATTTGAATTTAAATCCCTCGTCGTACCACAACTGGTGACGTTTCCATGCAACACATTTACCCTCGTACTAAGGCATCTTCGAATGGAACTTCAAACGCAAAGTTTTGTCGAAACGTCTTCATAGAAAACTTTATTCTCTTAATTTATATGGGCGTCGAAATTGGGAGCTAACACATGGCCAACCAAGTCTACAAACTCTTGAAAAGCTTATATAAATTAAATCAAACTAGTAGGAAATGGTATGAGAAATTGACTTCATTATTTGTTCAACAAGGTTGCACTCAATCTACCTCAGATTACTCTCTACTCACTCTCAAAACCAATGATACATTCACAAAAATCCTAGTATATGTTGATGACATATACTATTTGGAAATTCTTTACTCGATTTTAATAAAAACAAAGCCATCCTTGACAAAAATTCCAACATAAAATACTTGATATTGCTCGAGTACTTCATAAGAGGCAACACAGTCAAACGAAAGTATCTCTTTATCTTAAAGAAAATACTATATGTATATTTTACATAAAATTTGTCTCACTGGCTCCAAAATAACTCCAAAACCTATTGACCCTTCTATTAAACATCATGTTGATAATGGAAAAACTTTTGATGACATTGGTTTTTATAAAATGTTAATTGGTCGACTACTATAGTTGAACACAATCAGGTCTGATGTCACTTTTGCTACACAACAACTAAGTCAATTTCTCCATAATGCTACCATAACTCATTACCATGTTGTTTGCAGAGTCATTAGATATTTGAAACAGAACCTTGGTCTAGGTCTCATGTTTTATAGGAACTCAGAATTGCAAATTCTTGGATTTTCATATGCAGATTGGGTCAGTTGCATTGATTATAGTAAATGGATATCTAGTTATTATTTTTTCCTAGATTCCTCCTTGATATCTTGGCGGGTAAAGAAACAACAAACCATCTCTCGATCCTCATATAAATTTGAGTTATCCTATAGTACTTATAAATTTCTTTAGCTAATGTTTATAATGAAATATATTTGCATTAATTGTTGCAAACCACGGGTTCTCTATTGTGAAAGTCAAAGCGCAATGCATATTTCTTCCAATACTATCTTTCATGAAAGGAAAAAAAAATTATAAATGATTTTCGTCTGTGTGTGAAAAGGTTCAACAAGACTTGTTGTGTCTTCTTCCTATATCATCACAAGAGCATCTTGCAAACTTCTTAATATAGGTTTTACCAGCTCTTAAGTTCAATATCTTTGGCTCCAAGCTTGACATGATAAACATTTAACATGCTCAGCTTTAAGGCAGATGTTAAGATCTGAAGTTTCATTAAGTTATTAATTAATCTTAGTTCATTGTTGATTATAAGAATAACTAAGCTAGTAGTTAGTTACTGTAACACCTCAAAATTTGCCCTCCTCTCTTGGGACTAGCATAACATATTACATATCATTTTTTAGGTCATTAGGCATTGCATATTGCATATCATGTGGTTACATTGTGCAAGTCATCCTCCCAAGTCTTGATCAGAAGATAAGAGGTCATGTGCGAGCTAGGGTTTCATTGGACTGGTCATTAATCATCTGAGGATGTGGAGGTCCTAATTAGGGTTTTGTGATTCTCAAGGAGATTGGTCTTCATCTTGATTGAAGTGATACATCATCATCATCATGGTTTGACATCATCAAGTGTTGAAGCAGATTCCTTGAGATTAGGGTTTTGACCACTGGTCAACCCTAATCAGTTGCATTGGGCCAATCAGGGCATAATCAGGAGATGGGGTCTATGATGTATATGAGGATCATCCCATGGTTGTATGGAGCTTATTGAGGCTAGGGTTTCACCCTTGAGCCATTTCATCAGAAGATTGGGGCTCAGATTGATCAGTGCATTGCCAGATTCATCTATTAGTTGAAAAAGTCAACTGTGGTCAATTGTGCATGATTTAATGGATTTGGAGGGGAAAATGAGTTGGATACACTTCATTCATGTTGTAACAAGTGTTATTTGATATCTCAAAGCTTAAGAATGAAGCAAATCAAGTCAGGACAAAAATTGCCAAAAATAGAAAGTGACTTGTAATGGAAGTTTCCAAAAATGAAAAGTTTTTGACCTCAAAATTACATGTCCAAGGAAGCTTCAAATGAAAATTTGTTCAACATGAAAGTTGTAGATCTTGTTCTAACCTTTCCAAAAAGTCCAAGAACTTGAAAATCCCATGTATGGTTGGCAAGTTATGGTCCAGTCAATTTCAAAAATGACCCATAATCAGAAGGGCATAACTTCCACATGGAGTGTCCAAATTGGGTGATCTTTTTATGCACAAACTCCATTTGACATGTACTTTCATGGTGCATAATTGGAATTCTTCAAAAGTGGTCAATGCAAAAAGTCAAATTTCAACTGTACAGTTAAAAGTCCAGGGGCAAAATTGTCCAACTTGAGAAATAATGTGAATTTTTGAATGGGGATTTTTGCAACACTTCACAAATGACATTTGGAAATTGTTGGAATGCTCATAACATGCCAAGGCCTTGTGGTTTGAGAATTGACTTTTGAAATGGACTTGAAAATGCATAACATAGCCATCACATGTGGAAAATGCAAAATACTCATCCAATCAACATGAGACAAGTTGCAACAGCTCACACATGTCATTTTGAGAGTGTGTGAGTTGTCAATGAGCTGGCATTGGCTGGCATATGAAAGTACATTTTTGCCCTTGGCTTGAAAATGACACATTTGTTAATCATTGGCATTTTGGTTAATTGAAGTGATTAAGCATGGATTAAGCTGGGATATATATTGTTAATCCTAACTAACTCCAACAGAATTCACAATCATCAAAATCAAGATCTCTTTTCCCTCCATTTTCTCAATTTCTCTCAAGAACACATCAAGGAAAATTTCATCAATCTCTTCCAATTCTTCATCAAACTCGAAAATTCCTTTTGCTGCCATCTTTATTCAACTTCTTCTGCAACTGTTTTTGGAAATCAAGATCAAAGGAGCATCACACGCGACTGTTCACATATGATGCATCAATGGTGAATTGAGGAATTCGTGTACTAGGAGCAAGTTCAATCGAACCTGAGCACTTCACTCACCTCACACATCATCATTCTCAATCTGTTTTGGATCAGGAGGCTCAAACATCTTCAAATTCATCGCTGCCTTCGAAGTAAGGTGAATTTTCGAATCTCACCATTGCTTTAATGCTTATATGCGTTTTGAAGTATGTTTCATGTAGATCATCGTGATACCTTTGGTTTTAGAAATGGTGAAACGTAGAGGAAGTTATGATGAATTTTAGTTAGAACACCAAAACCTAATTTGCTCGATCCAAAGAATTTAGGAAGAATTAGTTGAAATCGTTTGCATATTTGAGATCCTGAGGACGAGACCTTTCCGATGGTTATTCGTTTGTGAATTTTAGTTAGAAAATGTTCTTCGCGTGTTCTTGAGCTTGCTGGTAATTTTCTGGAAAAAATGATGAACAATTAGGTGTTTGATCCACTGAACCTCATTTCCATTTTCAAATCTTGTTTAGCGCCAGATCTAGCCAACCAGCACGCGCCACCTCAATTATTTAAACGACCGCGTTTTGGTCTGGGAGCGTGTAATTACAAGTTTGCCATTAAAACCTTTAATTAATTAAATTAATTCAAATAATTATTTAAAAAAATCATACAAATCTTAAAAAAATCATAAAAAATGTTTTAATGGTCAAAAAAATGTGAGGATTTTTTCTATAGTTCCCATTTTCTCTCTAGAATTTTATGGACATAATTTTAGAAATTGTGCTTGGTGAAAAATTGGTTTGACCTAGGGATGTTTGACTTGTATGCAATTTTGACACATTTTGCCATTTCCATTGTGAAATCCTCCTGCCTTAAAATAAATGTCTGAAATTTTTTATGGTGATTGTAGACATGTTGATGGTGATTTACATATAAAGTTTGTGAATTTTGGATACCTGTGGAGTGAGATATGATTTTTGGAACTTAGGTGTGACAATTTGTGTCACACCTAATTAGGGCAACTTCATGAAATTATTTGCCTGGCCTATACTTGTTAGAATGATTTGAAATTTTGCATGTATGATCATTGATATGTTGAGATGCTATGTGAATTTTTCTGGATTTTTATGTGGCATTTTCAATTTGATTGATATTTTTCATCTCTGTTGGTCAATTATGCAAGCTCATGTGACACATGTTTGTAAATTTAATGTGAAATGCTCATATGGTTTTGGATAAACATGAAATTTGGTATGATGGTTGTAGACACATTGTAGGACATCCCTGTTTTGGTCCCATTCATTTCTTAACTGTTTTCATTGACTTGTGAATTTTTGAAGTGAATGCATGTGTTGATGTTATGGTTTGGCTCATATATTTGTGTCTGTTTTTCTTGATTTTCATTGACATAGTTCTTTTTGTCCAATTGAGCTGAAAATTGACATGCTGTACCTTGAATATGTCCTGTTTAGGTGTAAATTATTTGAGGATTTTTGGAATTGTTTTGATATGGATTTGGTTGAAGTCATTCTGTTTGGATGTTTGGTGTTATGTTTGACCTAGTTTGACTTGTTTTGGTCATGAAATGAATATGGTGAATGGTATAAACATGGGATCAATTGCATTTGCTTTCTATTTGCATTAATTTGGTTTTGGTTGAGAATCCCTTGCTGTTTAGAATTTTTTCTCCCTTTTGGACCCTAGGCTTGGCCTAGTGGTCCAGTTTCTCACATTTGGATTGATTTTTCAGGATGAAAAGCACAATGCTTAAGGAGATTGAACCAAGTGGATTAAATTGATATTGTTTGATGTTGAGAACTAACATAAATTTGTTTTGAAGGTTGTGAAGCTTGAGCTTGAGCTTATAGCTTGCCTTGTTGTGTGTAATCTGTATAGTCTGACTGATTAACATTTGCTGTTTATTGTTGTCTGGCTGAGTACTGATGATACTTGATTGATTTCAGGTACATTTAGTCGCTTACAGTTCTTTAAGAACTTGCTTGCTGCTGCTTGGTTTTTAAACCACTTGAGGTAGGACTTCTGTTCTTCATGTAGTCTGGAGACCCGGTCTGTTATTTGGTCGGGCAAAATGTCAGAAGTCCTCCTTAAGAGGCGATGTTTGTGGTTGTTTACATTTGTGCCAAGCAGGTGAAAGACCTCTATGAGGCAATTGGTGGAAGCCAAGGGATATGCAATCTATCCCCCACTATTCTGTGAGTCGTCCCTCTGCTCACACGGCTGTGTGTTGATGCATTGGGGCACAAACCCAAGATCTCGTGCTGTTGCACAATCGAGTCAGAGTCTTTGAGCGTAGAAGGGTCCCTCCATTCTGGACCCACGCTCCTTTTTCAGAAGCTCTCCCTGGTTAGGGATAAGAGCTGTGAGGTCTCATCCTCACTTCACCTTTTCATCTGCTTCACCTTAGCCTCGTAATGGCAAGGTTAAGAGCGAATAATACCCATGTACAGATGACTTGCTTCGGCAGTCAAACCCATTGTTTGAGCCCACTTGACTGGTTATAGTGTGTGCTATGTGAATATTTGTTTGACATGTTTGCTTGAAATGTTTGTTTTGATTTGTATGCTTGTATGCTTGCTTCTTTCCTGGATAGGATTAGTTTGCAGTTGTGCAAGTAGGTAGAAACCTCAACGTAGGGTAATGATGCATGACAACACTAGGCTCGAGTACAGCTCCCTGGTAGTGTGTCTTCCCTTGGTTTCTGGCTAGATTTTCTTCCCTTGAGGGGGAACTACATCGCCCTGATCCTTGTTCCAGACGAGGTATGTAGGCAGGAGACCGTGCGAGGTCTCTCCGGGCAACCTTTTTCTTTTTTGTGTGTGTTTACTTGTCATCTGATTGTGTGTTTGGTTCGGATGCCGACGTAAGTCCAGTGATTGGCTGTCGGGCTCCACGTTTGCCCTTTTGGGTGTGTTTTGGTTCGGATGCCGACGTAAGTCCAGTGATTGGCTGTCGGGCTCCACGTTTGCCCTTTTGGGTGTGTTTTGGTTCGGATGCTGACGTAATTCCATCGAGTGGTTGTCGGGCTCCATGTTTGCCATCTGTTTGTGCGTTTTGTGTTGTTTGGCGTGCGTAAGCCGAACTACAGCGGCTCTGATTCTCGTTCCAGACGAGATATGTAGGCATAGGATGCGATGTCCTATCGAGCTCTCTCCCCCTTAACCCCACCTGCGTTCCTTGTGTGTGTGTGTGATGTTTTAGCAACCTTTTCTTTTCTTAGAACGTGGATCCCGTCGAGTACGACGGACGTGAGGGGTGCTAATACCTTCCCCTTGCGTAACCGACTCCCTTACCCTTTCTCTTTGGTCGCAAGACCATTTCCTTTCCAGGTTTCTCTGAGTGTTTCCTTTCCCTATCTTGGGATAAATAACGCGCAGTGGCGGCTCTGTGTTGTGTTTTTATTTGAGTCCCGCCGGTTGTTTTTTCGCAGGATGCGACAGCTGGCGACTCTGCTGGGGAAAAATGGATGTAGACCTGTGCTGGTCCATCTTCCCTAAGCGAGTTTCTCCTAGCGTTCTAGGATGGTTTAGGTTGCTTGTTTTGTTATTTATTGCATTTATTATTCTAACAGTGTATATATTTGCATAAATATTTGCATGCATCATACTATCATGTTGCCGTCCTCTGTGCAGGTGGTTCCGTTGTTTTGGGGTGGGTGTTCTGAGTGGGGCTAAAACCCAGGCCCGAGTATACACTTAGGACTAGTGTGGTCTCATGTTGCCTCCTTCATGTTAGGTCAATATGTGCCTGGCAGCATGATGTACCACAAGCCGGACGAGGTTCATTTGATAGTGCTTGCCTCTGTGGGTATTCCACTTTGGTTGAGTTACTTCATCTGAACTGTTGACTCTGGTGACTGATCATTTCCCGGATCTTTGGTTTAGACGATCTCAGGAGAGCTACAATGGCACACCCGAAAGGGCAAACCCATTGAGTATCTCTGCCCGATTGTCGAGACTATTATCCGCCTTAGGATGACCTGATTAGAATTTACCTGTGAGGGGAGGGTTTGATTCTCTCAGATGCATTGCTCAGATGGTGACTTTTGCTCCGTGGATCAGAGTTCTGTTTATAAGTCGGATTTATGGTCATTTATTGCCGAGACGCCGGAGTGCTGTCCGTGGCGTTTATCAGTGGGGATCCGTTTATTTCAGGATTCCCTGGGCCGAGTTATTTATCAGTGGGGATCCATTTATTTCAGGATTCCCCGGGCCGATTCAGATGGTTATGGGTATCTGCTCAGAGATGGTTTGATGATGATGATGATGTATTTGTCTTCCGTTTATTTCGGAACCCTTGAGTTGGATTTGTGGTTACATATTCCCTCAGATGGTTGTGATCAGTTCAGTGGTCCGAGCTGTGGTTCAGAGCAACAGATGATCAGAGGACTTGGAGGATGGCAATGCACTGCATTCATTCATCAGCATCATTCTCATTTTGCATTCATCTGCACCAAACCTACGTCTAGCCATATGGGGAGTATTATGGATTGAGAATCTGGTTGAGAGACATTCGGATGTCAGAATGTTATTGTCAAAATATTATCTGTCTCGATGAAACCAGAATCAAAGGACAGAATCTTCCTCATATGGATAGACGTTGCATTCATGCATATTAACCTGTTTGCTGTTTTGCAGGAATCATTGCTCGTGCTCGCAGAACTGTACCTTTGCACTCAACCCGTCCTCACAGATACTTCACCAGACGCAATACTCCCAGATTGATGGATCTTCCGAACACAGATATCCTTGAGCTGAAGGATAAGATGACTGAGCTGATCAACATCATGCAGGGTTTTGCAGTTGGTCAGAAAGCTTTGGCTGATAAGGTTGAGAAGCTCGAGCGGGCTTCAGCAGCGAACAGTGGGGTTAATCTGGATGGTGTCTCCAACCAGGGGCTCGGTGGATCCAGAGACGGTGGAAAAAGAGCAGTTGTGGGTATGGTGAACAACAATGCTGGTGGATTTGGTGCTGCTACTGGCGGTGGGCCCGGTCTGGGGCATAATCTGAAGGATAATCTGTTGCCTCCATTCTACGGGTTTGATGAGGACAGAGAGGAAGATAGGGAAGCAGATCAGTTTTCCATGCATAATGAGCCCTTGGGTCAATATGGGGTCCCGCCTCAGAACAAGGAGATCCAGCTGCTGGCTGAGAAGATTAAAGTGCTGGAAAGTTATGCCACTCCGGGGATGATCAACATGTCGAATATGGGGTTGGTTGAGGGGATTGTGATCCCACAAAAATTCAAGGCGCCCGCATTTGACAAGTACAATGGGAGTTCTTGCCCGGAAACTCACCTTCAGGCTTTCGTTCGCAAGATCTCTGCCTACACGATGGATCAAAAACTGTGGATGTACTTCTTCCAGGACAGTTTGTCTGGAGGATCCTTGGAGTGGTACACCAAGTTGAAATCTGCTGACATCAAGAGCTGGCAGGATCTGGGAGATGCATTCTTTAAACAATATCAGTTCAATGCTGATATGGCCCCGAGTCGTACCCAGCTGCAGGGTATGTCTCAGAAAAATAACGAGGGGTTTAAAGAATATGCCCAAAGATGGAGGGAGTTGGCTGCCAGAGTGCAACCTCCTCTAGTGGACAGAGAGATGTCTGATCTCTTCATGGGTACCCTGCAAGGGGTTTTTGCTGAAAGGATGGTTGGTTGTCCGGTAACCAACTTTGCTGACATTGTGGTGGCAGGGGAGAGAATCGAAAGTTGGCTGAAAATGGGGAAAATACAAGGTAATGCTTCGTCATCAGGGTCGAAGAAGCCATTCGGGAACGGTCAGCGCAAGAATGAGGGTAATGCCAGTGCGGTCTACGCTCAGAGAGGACCCAGTAGGGATCGTTACTTCCAGCACACCGCTGCGGTAACTATTCCTGCTGACAATCAGCCTGCACAACAGCAACAGCAGCGTCAGCCATTTCAGCAGAGGTCTCAGAGGGTAGGATATCCAGTCAGGAGGAGGATGAGTGATCGGCATTTTGACAGGCCGCCTGTGACATATTCTTTCCTATTGAAAAAGTTGAAAGATATGGGGCTGGTACAGTTGAGGACTTTGGCACCTATGGGACCTGATCAAAGGCCAGCCAATTTTGATGAAAATGTCAAATGTGAATTCCATTCGGGTGCTCCCGGGCACAGTGTAGAGGACTGTAAAGCTTTTAAGCACGTAGTCCAAGACCTGGTGGATTCCAAGGCTATTAATTTCGCACCATCTCCGAATGTTAATGCCAATCCCATGCCGGCACATGGTCAGACGGTGGTGAGTGCAATTGCTGAAGATTCGGATCACGCCTGTGCAAGGGGTGAAAGGACTGTCAGTGACTGCGAGTTTGATGGTTGGATAAAGCCGTGCGCACCAGGGATAGGAATCCAGAACTGGAAGGCCTAAAAAAGATCATCACTGTTACTCATTCGGAAGAGTAATGATTTCTGTTTTGATTTTATCTGCATGAAAGCCATATGTGTTGCCCGACACGTATTGGTTCATTGTAAGGGCCACCTCATGTTTCATTTTGCAACATTTCTGCATCATTAATAAAAGGATGTTTTTCAGTCAAAAAGCGGTGTTCCCTGTTTTTCATTTATTTTTGCACTTTAAAAACAAATAAAAATGGCAATGTTTATTTTCATTTTTCTCTTTTTTTGATTTGTCTCGTCCCAAAGTCGAAAAATAATTCTCCGGATCTCGTTGATAACAATTTGGTTACACCTCATATGACTTCGACAAACCGATCTATCATGCCGAAGAAGAAGGCGAAGAAGATTGTGATCTGCTGGAATTAGCCAGGATGTTAAACAAGAGGAGAAGGTGATTCAGCCGCTCGAGGGCGATGCGAGATTGTTATTCCAAGCACCGCCGAGAGCAGGAAGGAAGTGAAAGTTGGAGCCGCTTCAGAGGCAAGTCGAAAGCAGGATGGTAGCCCTGTTGAAAGAGTATGTGGATACTTTCGCCTGGTCATGTCAGAATATGCCAGGGTTGAACACCGATATCGTTGTGCACAAGCTACCATGGAGAGAAGACTGTCCTCTGGAGAAGCAGAACGCCAGTGCCTGTATCAGAGAGCCATGGTGACTTTGTTTCATGATATGATTCATCATGAAGTTGAATGCTATGCTATGACATGATAGCAAAGTCCCAAACAGGAAAGGGGCATCTGGCAGACTGGGGCAGGTCGTTTGACCAGTTGAAATGATTCAAACTGAGGTTGAATTCAGATAAGTGCACTGTCAGAGTGCGGTCCGGTAAAATGCTGGGGGTTCATTATAAGAGAGGAATCGAGGTTGATCCTGCTAAAAAAAAAAAAAAAAAAAAAAAAAAAAAAGGAAACAAGGCCTGAACCGAGAACAAAAAAGAGGTTCGTGGTCTCCTGGGTAGATTGAACTACATGTCATGGTTCACATCTCACCTAACAGCCACGTGGGAACCCATTTTGGAAAAAAAAATCAATCAAACGGTCAGGTGAAATAATGATTGCCAAGGGGCATTGAAAAGATAAAAGAAAAGTTGCAGGAACCTCCGATTCTTTTGCCTCCTAAGGAGCAATTGTTAATCTGGTACTTGATGACCTTCGAGGGGTCTACGAGGTGCATTGGATCAGCATGACGAGTCTTGTCGAAAAGAGCATGCAATTTACCTTAGCAAAAAGTTTACCGACTGTGAAACAATACATTCACTGTTTGAGAAAACTTGATGTACTTTGGCATAGGCTGCTCGCCGACTGAGACAGTGTATGCAGGTTCATAACACTTTGTGGATTTTGAGATGGGTCCGATCGAGTATGTGTTTGAGAAGCCAGCATCGACCGGACGGGTTGGGAGAGTGCAAAATAATGTTGACTGATTTGTAAGAAATCAAGGGGTGTATTGTCTGACTACATCACTCCGCAACCCATTGAGGATTATCAACCGACGAAGTTTGAAGTCCCAGATGAGGACATCTCGAGGTGCTCCAATCGGAAGATTGAGTGTAACCGATCCCGGAGGAGGGGCCTGACCCCGAATCCGAACGGATTCTGATGTCTGATGGGGAGGTTAAGGTGAATGTGCTTTTGGTTGCCCGGATAACGTTTGAATGCACCGACGGTGATTAAGCATGAAGCTTGTATCCTGGGTATCGAACCTCGGTGCGCCTACTGGGGCAAAGCCTTTCTCGTTGGTATATGGAATGGAAGCGGTATTACCTGTTGAGGTTCAGTTTCCCTCTTTGAGAGTCCTGAGGGACGTGAAATTGCAAGAGGTTGAATGGGTAAGGACCCGATATGAAGAGTTGAGCCTGATTGAAGAAAAGAGGCTGACAGCCATTTGTCATGGACAATTATACCAGCAACGAATGAAGTGTGCTTTTGACAAGAAGGTGCGACCTCGGGTATATCACGTCGGTGATATGGTGCTGAAAAGGATCCTTCCTCCTCAAAACGATCGAAGGGGCAAATGGACACCGAATTATGAAGGTCCATTCGTGGTCAAGAAGGTTTTCTCTGGCGGAGCCTTGTTGCTAACGACCATGGATGGGGAAGATTTTCCATCCCCATTGAATGCGGACGCAGTTAAAAAAATACTTCGTGTAAAAAGACCCGCTGGACGAAAAGAATAAAACAGTTCAGGCAAAAATGGGCATCCCGGCGAACCAAAAACAGAAAGAAAGGTTCGGGCAAAAATTAGGGATAAAATGAAAAACTGTACACCCGGCAAGTCGAAAACCTGAAAAGGCGACTTGGGCAAAAAGGGGTATCCCGGTGGACTGAAAACCCGAAAGGGCGGTCCAGGCAAAAGAGGGATTGAAACGAATAACTGCGTCTGGCATGATCGTTTGCTTTGGTTAAAGCATCATGGATAATACCCGGTAGGGATCAATCAGAAACGTCTTGTTCAGAAGGCAGAAAGCACGGAGAGTCTGAGGACATATGGGGTGTAACCGAGTTGGAACTCGATGAGATCACGGGTTTCACATTGCCATTAGGATGGATTGTTCCTTTTATGCGCGATTACCTCTTTTCAGGAATTGCTTCCTTTGTATTGCTCGGTTTGAGCCACACACTTTTCAAATCAATAAAATGCATATTCAGTCAAATAATTTTGTTTTTGTTTTTCATTACCGCTTTGATTGCAAAAACATCCAGATATTTTTGATAAAGAATCTTTGCATTTTAAGACATACAGGTCCCTTCCAATGCATGTTTATAAGATTGAAAGCCTGAAATTTTAGTTGGAAGGATGGGTGACCCAAGGGTTGAAATCTTGGCACGCCTGGGGCACGGTTTTATCTAACAATCTGTTTTGCAGGAACTGTTAGGGTTTTTCACTCACTTGCAGGTTGTGATGTGGAAGCTTTATAATAGATCCCCAGAGAGTTCGCTCACGGATGAATATGAAGGAACGACGAAGTGACGCGAGACGTACGATGACCCTTGAAATTAATCAAGAAGACTCTTCAAAGTCAGAAGATTGAAAAGTATGTATAAATCCCAGGAGTACGCTTTCTGTTGAGCGCGGCGCGACTTGGAATACAAGATGATGGAGCAGAAAAGGTCCAGACGAGTCTGGAAATTCTCAAAAGTGGAAAGCTGATACGAGATTGGGAGGTGGATACCGTGGTTCGACGAGTCGACGAGTGTTCTGTACCTACTTTTCTCATTTCCCAGCTAGGTCCCCAAGTAGAGGTAGATGACCAACTCCCTAGCAGATCCGAGGTTTGTGGCTTCCCCAGCCGAGTCAGGATGGTTATCCCCGACAGGTTTACAACGGTGTTTCCTCAGCAGCCAGGCCAGAAGGTTGCTATCCCCGAGTGGAGCGGGTTTCAATAAAATATATCTCCAGCAGTGTCCATCCTACCGGTGGATCGGACGAGTTTCTGTAACAGACGGATTTTTGCATCCCCAGCAGGGTTGATTCTAGCTATGGATTGCATGGGTAATCCCCAGCGGAGTAGCATTCGTTTCCCTAGCAGGGTCAGGATGGTTATCCCCCAGCAGGTGTCAGATCGGTGCTTCCCCAGTTAACAGGCTTGGAGGTTGCTATTTCCCCAGTGGAGTATTTGTGAGCATTTCCCCAGTGAAGTCATCGGGTATCTGTGAGGGTTTCTCGAAGCAGAGTCGGGATTGATATCCCCAGCAAGTCAAAGATTGTTGTATCCCCACAGAGCGTTGGTGGTGCTTATCCCCAGCAGTTTCTCGAGCGGATTGGGTGCAAAGGAGGTTTCCTCAGCAAGGGTTGCCTTTTCCCAGCAGCAGTGCTATTCCCCAGCAGGGTGGAATCGGAGTATTGACGAGTTCCTCAGCAGAGTGTCTCGTGCTCCTCAGAAGAGTCCCTTGAGGGGGATGCTTTTTATGCATTCATCATGTAGAGTAAGCATAGCATATTGCATAGAAAAAATAATAAATCGCGTAGCATTTCCATAATTATGGAGCATTACGCAGAAAAAGATCATGCATCATTGTTGCAAGCATAGAGCTAGTCTCAAGCCGTGGTTACCGTTTGAGAGGTGGTTGTGCCAGAAAGCGAAGATGTTACTCTGTGGAGTTTAGCATCATGACGTCAGATCAGCAATGTTCCCCAGTAGTGCGATATTGGAGGAAATGTTTCCGTCGGACAGAGATGGAAATAATATCAGAAGACGTTACGCGATCAGCGCGATTCAAGCCGTGGTTACCGCTTGAGGATTGGTTTTATCAGACAGTGAAGGTGTTACTCCGAGGAGTCTAGCATCATGGTTCAAATCAAGGATATTCCCCAGTAGTACGATACTGGAGGGTAAGTTTCTGTCGAGCAGAAATGGGAATGTTAATCAAGAAAGTTTCGGGGTTCAAGAAAAACAAGAAAGAAGATAATCCCCAGCTAAACGCGAAGTGTTTGTCTGCCAGGGTTGAATAGAGAGCAGTCGGCTCAGGGCTTGTCATCCTCAGCATGGGTCGTTGTGGCACTCCGGCCAATTTCCGATTTCCAGATCGAAGAAGTTCTCAACAGTCAGGACGAAGAACTTGTGGCATTCCGGCCAGTTTCCGATTTCCAGATCGAAGAGGTTCTCAACAGTCAGGACGAAGAACTTGTGGCATTCCGGCCAGTTTCCGATTTCCAGATCGAAGAGGTTCTCAACAGTCAGGACGAAGAACTTGTGGCATTCTGGCCAGTTTCCGATTTCCAGATCGAAGAGGTTCTCAACAGTCAGGACGAAGAACTTGTGGCATTCCGGCCAGTTTCCGATTTCCAGATCGAAGAGGTTCTCAACAGTCAGGACGAAGAACTTGTGGCATTCCGGCCAGTTTCCGATTTCCAGATCGAAGAGGTTCTCAACAGTCAGGACGAAGAACTTATGGCATTCCGGCCAGTTTCTGATTTCCAGATCGAAGAGGTTCTCAACCATCAGGACGAAGAACTTGTGGCACTCCGGCCAGTTCCGATTTCCAGATCGAAGAAGCTCACGATGATTAGATCGATGGACTTGCGGCAATCCGGCCAGTTTCCCGGTATCCAAACCGAAGTGGTATCCAGACCGAAAGTGGTATCCAGACCAAAGTGGTATCCAGACCGAAGAGGTGTTCAGACCAAAGTGGTGTTCAGGCCAAGAAAATGGAAAAAAAGATCAGAAAATTTCGGGGTTCAAGAAAAGCATAAAAAAGAATAATAATCCCGAGCGGATGGGTGGTGTTCAGGCCATGGGTTATCCCTGTGTTACCATTTATTTTGGTATCCAGGTCGACAGTGTTGTTTTGGGGTGGAAGCCGAGTTTTCTCCGTACCAGACGGATTTTTCTTTGAGATTGCTTCTTCGTCGATTCTGACAGGCGTTGTTAATTATTTTCCCATCAGAGTGCAAATTGTTCGTCTGTTCTTGGTATTCAATCACTCTTCATCCTGATCATCTGAAAGCCGAGGCTATTCATATCGACAGGTTCACAGTGGATTGAATAGGGGCAGCTGTAACACCTCAAAATTTGCCCTCCTCTCTTGGGACTAGCATAACATATTACATATCATTTTTTAGGTCATTAGGCATTGCATATTGCATATCATGTGGTTACATTGTGCAAGTCATCCTCCCAAGTCTTGATCAGAAGATAAGAGGTCATGTGCGAGCTAGGGTTTCATTGGACTGGTCATTAATCATCTGAGGATGTGGAGGTCCTAATTAGGGTTTTGTGATTCTCAAGGAGATTGGTCTTCATCTTGATTGAAGTGATACATCATCATCATCATGGTTTGACATCATCAAGTGTTGAAGCAGATTCCTTGAGATTAGGGTTTTGACCACTGGTCAACCCTAATCAGTTGCATTGGGCCAATCAGGGCATAATCAGGAGATGGGGTCTATGATGTATATGAGGATCATCCCATGGTTGTATGGAGCTTATTGAGGCTAGGGTTTCACCCTTGAGCCATTTCATCAGAAGATTGGGGCTCAGATTGATCAGTGCATTGCCAGATTCATCTATCAGTTGAAAAAGTCAACTGTGGTCAATTGTGCATGATTTAATGGATTTGGAGGGGAAAATGAGTTGGATACACTTCATTCATGTTGGAACAAGTGTTATTTGATATCTCAAAGCTTAAGAATGAAGCAAATCAAGTCAGGACAAAAATTGCCAAAAATAGAAAGTGACTTGTAATGGAAGTTTCCAAAAATGGAAAGTTTTTGACCTCAAAATTACATGTCCAAGGAAGCTTCAAATGAAAATTTGTTCAACATGAAAGTTGTAGATCTTGTTCTAACCTTTCCAAAAAGTCCAAGAACTTGAAAATCCCATGTATGGTTGGCAAGTTATGGTCCAGTCAATTTCAAAAATGACCCATAATCAGAAGGGCATAACTTCCACATGGAGTGTCCAAATTGGGTGATCTTTTTATGCACAAACTCCATTTGACATGTACTTTCATGGTGCATAATTGGAATTCTTCAAAAGTGGTCAATGCAAAAAGTCAAATTTCAACTGTACAGTTAAAAGTCCAGGGGCAAAATTGTCCAACTTGAGAAATAATGTGAATTTTTGAATGGGGATTTTTGCAACACTTCACAAATGACATTTGGAAATTGTTGGAATGCTCATAACATGCCAAGGCCTTGTGGTTTGAGAATTGACTTTTGAAATGGACTTGAAAATGCATAACATAGCCATCACATGTGGAAAATGCAAAATACTCATCCAATCAACATGAGACAAGTTGCAACAGCTCACACATGTCATTTTGAGAGTGTGTGAGTTGTCAATGAGCTGGCATTGGCTGGCATATGAAAGTACATTTTTGCCCTTGGCTTGAAAATGACACATTTGTTAATCATTGGCATTTTGGTTAATTGAAGTGATTAAGCATGGATTAAGCTGGGATATATATTGTTAATCCTAACTAACTCCAACAGAATTCACAATCATCAAAATCAAGATCTCTTTTCCCTCCATTTTCTCAATTTCTCTCAAGAACACATCAAGGAAAATTTCATCAATCTCTTCCAATTCTTCATCAAACTCGAAAATTCCTTTTGCTGCCATCTCTATTCAACTTCTTCTGCAACTGTTTTTGGAAATTGTCATACGGTGAACTGACTTGGGGTGTTTTTCTTTTTATCGCAATGTCGCGGATAGCAAGAGTCGCCACCGACTTTTCTTTTATCCAATAAGGAAAGGTGGAAAAGAACAGGAAAGACCTCAATAGATTTTGGGTTCGGGAGGTACATTATACAAAGGGAAGGTGTTAGCACCCTTTGTATCCATGGTTATCCATGGGCTCTTAATTACTGGATCACTTATATTTTTGTCTGAAAAGTGTCGGTGAATTGCTTAAAAATGTTTCGAAAAGAGAGTTTAACTTTGTAATGATTCTCGTATGAATGTATACAAAGTATTTATCTCGCTTGATTTTGAAAACGGTTTAGAAAAATGTAACTTGGTAATGATTCCAGTATGAATGTATACCAAGTGGTGATTTTCTAGGATTTGCAAAGTGTGAGGGGTGGAAAATGTTTTAGGTTATGATCCAGTAATTGAGAGTTATACCTTCCTAAGGTCGTTATGAACGTTTCCTATCCTTATGAGGGTAAAACTGTCCTTACTATTGAGAAGTAAGTAGTTTTATCCTTTGGATGTAAAAGGGTCATCGTAGGGTCATCGATAGGTCATTGAAGGCAACAGTTGTAAGGATACCTTAGCATTCGAAGGGACGATCATCATTTAACCGTAGGCTACACCGAAGGGTCATCGAGGGACAAAATCGTATTTTCGAAGGCAACATCCGAGGGACCATGATTTATTTTATGATGATTTAACCGAAGGGCCGTTGCTAAGTGTATCCCTACATTCGCGGGACATGACCGTTATACCGTAATACCGTAGGGCAAAAGAGAGGTCCAAGATCACATATTTAAAGGCCATATTGTAAAGTTAATTAGGTGATTATGATGAATCTCCACATTAAAATCAATACATTAAAAATAATACATTAAAATTAATACATTAAAATTAATTATTAAAATTAATTATTAAAATTAATTATTAAAATTAACACATTAAAATTAATTAAGCAATTTAGGGTGGATCTTCATAAGGGTATCCCACAAATAAAGTGGAAGACCTAACGGCGGTCTTTTTTCTGGGACATATGAACCTGTTTGCAATCGAATTGTAACCTTGAGTTGGCCGATCGGATCGAATTGAGCGGAAGTGACCTTGCTGCCGCCGGCTTTTCCTTCAGGGTTTCCTTTAGGGTTTTCCGTCTGTGAGCGCTAGGGTTTGCTTGCTAGGGTTCTCCTTTCCTCCTTTTTCGTTTTTTTTCATTACTGAAGTGCTGGTATTTATAATGCCCTTTTTCATGACCTAATGGGCTCAGAACGAAGCCCGAAATTTTTTGTTGTCTGTCAGCCTCGCTAGGCGAGCTGGTAGCGAATGTTTGCTTCGCTAGGCGAGCGTGTAGCGAACGTAACGTTCGCTAGGCGAGCGTGTAGCGAACGTAACGTTCGCTAGGCGAGCGTGTAGTGAACAGGTCAGTTTGGGCCATTTTCTGGATTGGGCCATTCGTGAGCTGGGCCTTTGTCCCTTTAAGGTCAGTGCCATAAAATGAGTCGGAATGCCCCTGAAAAATGTCTTGAACTATTGATGGGCAAATTTTGGGGTATGACAGCTGCCCCTGTTCAATATTCTTGAACCGAGAGAGTCAGAATGGTATGTGCCGTTCGTGGTCTGGAGGTGAAAGATTATTGAACATTAGAATGCCCCAACAATTTGCGCTTGTCCATCAGTCTTGACGGAGATGGGCTTAAAGATGCCATCCAGGAAGTTTGATGAGGAGATTTCCAGATTGTGTCATACGTTAGACGATATCTGGAGACATGGGTGTCACACCGGGTCGTACATCAGACCGTATAGTGAGTCATCCATTATGCTGTCGACTTCGCCGGGGAGTCGGAGTATGCTATATACTGCTGGGGATAAGGGATCAGAATGGATCATACACTGGACCGTATCTGAATACCAGAGTGAGCCGTTCGTTAGGCGGATGACTTTGCCAAGGATGAAAAATCAGAATGGATCGTACGCTAGATCGTCTCTGAGTTGAAGATCCAAATGGGTCTTATGATAGACTGTATTGGAGTTGCAGGATGAGCCGTCCATTAGGCTGAATCTGATGATAAAAGGGGGTAGTCGTACACTAGACTACACTTCAGAAATGTACCGTACACTAGGTAGCATCTGAGGAGACGAAGGTCTAATTGGGTCGTACATTAAACCGTATCTGAGCAGAATGAGCCGTCCATTAGGCTGAATCTGTTGATAAAAGGGGGTAGTCGTACACTAGACTACACTTCAGAAATGTACCGTACACTAGGTAGCATCTGAGAAGATGAAGGTTTAACTTGGTCGTACATTAAACCATCTCTGAGCAGAATGAGCCGTCCATTAGGCTAAATCTGATGATAAAAGGGGGTAGTCGTACACTAGACTACACTTCAGAAATGTACCGTACACTAGGTAGCATCTGAGAAGATGAAGGTTTAACTTGGTCGTACATTAAACCATCTCTGAGCAGAATGAGCCGTCCATTAGGCTAAATCTGATGATAAAAGGGGGTAGTCGTACACTAGACTACACTTCAGAAATGTACCGTACACTAGGTAGCATCTGAGAAGATGAAGGTTTAACTTGGTCGTACATTAAACCATATCTGAGCAGAATGAGCCGTCCATTAGGCTGAATCTGCTGAAAAGGGAGTAGTCGTACACTAGACTACCATTCAGAAATGTACCTGTCCGAAGGTAGCATCTGAGAAGATGAAGGTTTAACTTGGTCGTACATTAAACCATATCTGAGCAGAATGAGCCGTCCATTAGGCTGAATCTGCTGAAAAGGGAGTAGTCGTACACTAGACTACCATTCAGAAATGTACCTGTCCGAAGGTAGCATCTGAGAAGATGAAGGTTTAACTTGGTCGTACATTAAACCATATCTGAGCAGAATGAGCCGTCCATTAGGCTGAATCTGCTGAAAAGGGAGTAGTCGTACACTAGACTACCATTCAGAAATGTACCTGTCCGAAGGTAGCATCTGAGTAAGGGAGTAGCCGTATACTAGACTACCATTCAGAAATGTACCTGTCCGAAGGTAGCATCTGAGTAAGGGAGTAGCCGTATACTAGACTACCATTCAGAAATGTACCTGTCCGAAGGTAGCATCAAAGTAAGGGAGTAGCCGTATACTAGACTACCATTCAGAAATGTACCTGTCCGAAGGTAGCATCTGAGTAAGGGAGTAGCCGTATACTAGACTACCATTCAGAAATGTACCTGTCCGAAGGTAGCATCTGAGTAAGGGAGTAGCCGTATACTAGACTACCATTCAGAAATGTACCTGTCCGAAGGTAGCATCTGAGTAAGGGAGTAGCCGTATACTAGACTACCATTCAGAAATGTACCTGTCCGAAGGTAGCATTTGAGGATTTGACGGTCTAACTTGGTCGTACATTAGACTGTCACTGAGCAGAATCTGGTCTAACTTGGTCGTACATTAGACTGTATTTGATGACTGGAAGGTCTAACTTGGTCGTACATTAGACTGTATTTGATGACTGGAAGGTCTAACTTGGTCGTACATTAGACTGTATTTGAGTGGCCTCTGAGGACTTGAAGGTCTAACTTGGTCGTACATTAGACTGTATTTGAGTGGCCTCTGAGGACTTGAAGGTCTAACTTGGTCGTACATTAGACAGTATTTGAGTGGTTGAAGGTCAGAATGGATCGTACGCTAGATCGTATCTGAGTTGTTGAAGGTCAGAATGGATCGTACGCTAGATCGTATCTGAGTTGTTGAAGGTCAGAATGGATCGTACGCTAGATCGTATCTGAGTTGTTGAAGGTCAGAATGGATCGTACGCTAGATCGTATCTGAGTTGAAGGAGTCATATGTTGAGATGAATCAGGATGAACCGTACGCTAGGCTATATCTGATAGTATTTGTATATGCTGTATTTGCAATAAATGTCTGGGATGGGCTTATAGATGCCATCGTTAGGAGGATGTCAGAATGAATGTTGTCATGGAGTGTATCTGAAAGATGTAGTTGAATCCTGAATGTAATTGATAAGGATGTCCGTCTGAATGGACCTTTGTTTTGACTATGTCAGGAGGATAATTGACCTGAAAAATAAAGTTAGCTTCATGCCATGTCATGATGCATGAGATGCAAATGTTGTATGCATGCGTATGCTGTGAAATGATGTAATGAGTGAATTATGCGTCTGGAATGAATGAGAGCATTGTATACATGTATATGTTATGAAATGATGTAATGTATATGATGCGGAACAAAAATTGTATGTAGGTATGTGATGTGAGATGATGTAATGAATGCACTATGTGTCTGAAACGTTCTTCCAGGGGACTCTACTGGGGAAATAAATCTCAGTCTTCTGGTCGGGGATATTTGTATTGATGACCCTGTCTCAGCTGGGGTATTTGATTTCTGTCTGATGGTAAAAACATTCGACAGAGCCTGGCTGGGGGTGGAAGAGATGACCAGTCTAGTGATGCCAAGTTCTTCTGGGGAATAACTGGCTTAGCCGGGGAATAGAATTGGCAACGGATTCATTGGGAAGCGTGATTAGACCTTCTCCTCGATCCTAAAGTCCTTTCGTAATTGCTATTGCCATTTTAGGCATGCATTTTTTTTGTAAACATTGATCATATTCAAATGCATAAATCAATTCAAGTTAAATCAATGGACGTTTACGCAAACAAAACAGAGAAAGTAAAACAAAAGCATCCTTTTGGAAATGAAATTGTATTGATTTTGAAAGAGGGCCTATAAATAGGCAATTTGAGTACAAGGAGACAGAAATCCTAGTAAGAGGAAATTGTCAGGCAAACAAAGAGAAGCTATGAGGAAAAATCCTGTTGATTTTAACTCCACTACTGTCATTATGTCTTCAAGCATCTCATCTCCTGCTGTCGGATAGAAGTGATTGGCTTGTTCAGTCCCTTGAACTTGGTTGAAGCAGACAGAGAATGAGGCATAGTCATACGCTTTAATCCCTAATTTTTGCCTGGACCGCCTTTTCAGGTTTTCAGTCCACCGGGATACCCTTTTTTGCCCAAGCCGCCTTTTCAGGTTTTCGACTTGCCGGGTGTACGTCTTTATATATTTATCCCTAATTTTTGCCCGAACCCTTTTTGTTCGCCGGGATGCCCTTACTTTTGCCTAGGTACGTCGACCTAGCGGGTCTCTTTTATGCGTAGTATTTTTTTAACTATGTCCGTGTTCACGGGATACGGAGATTCTTCGCCATCCATTGTAGCAAGCATCATGGCTCCACCAGAGAATACCTTCTTAACTACAAATGGCCCTTCGTATGTGGGAGTCCATTTGCCCCTGGGATCACCTTGTGGTAGAATGATACGTTTGATAACTAAGTTGCCAATTTGGTACACTCGTCTCTTGACCTTTTTGTTGAATGCCTGGGTCATGCGCTTCTGATATATCTGCCCATGACAAACAGCCGCAAGTCTCTTTTCATCAATCAAATTTATCTGATCGAGTCGAGTTTGAATCCATTCATCCTCATCTAAGCCTGCATCTTTCACAATTCTTAGAGAGGGGATCTGGACTTCCACTGGTAAGATGGCTTCCATTCCATAGACTAAAGAGAACGGAGTTGCCCCTGTCGAAGTGCGCACTGAAGTGCGATAACCGTGGAGAGCGAATGGTAACATCTCATGCCAGTCTTTGTATGTTACTGTCATATTCTTGATATTGTTAGCAGTCTCCACGGCGCCGTTCGTCTTTGGCCGGTACGGAGAAGAGTTATGGTGTTTTATTTTGAACTGCATGCAGAGTTCAGTTTAGTACCATTGTCAGTGATAACTCTTTCAGGAGACATCAGGTTTCTCGAATGTATATTTGATAAGATCCATCTTAGAAATCAATAAAGTGGTATGATTCAACATATATTGTCTTAGTCGGCGAGCAGCCCAAGCCAAAGCACAGCAAGCTTTCTCGAGCTGTGAGTATCTTGTTTCACAGTCGGTACCTTTTGCTAAGGCAGTGTATGACATGCTCTTTTCGACCAGACTCGTAATGTTGCCCCAGCACACCCTATTGAATTTTCTAACACGGTCAAATACATAGTTAGAGGTCTTCCTTCAACTGGTAGCATTAGAATTGGAGGTTCTTGGAGATATTTCTTGATTTTGTCATTCATCATTCCATACCATCTCTTGATTTTTCTTTTTTGGTAATTTGAAGATGGGTTTGCAGGTAGCAGTCAAATGTGGGATGAATCGGGCAATGTAATTCGAGTGCCCCAAGAAACCTCTGACTTCTTTCTTGTCTATTTCAGTACCCATTGCAATTTCAATTGATTCCTCCTGCGGCTGTATGGTCTTTTCTTCTTGTAGTAACAGTCTGACAAGTTCACCAGGGACTTCACAATCTTCCTCGCTTCCATCCTCGGCTTGGTAGATCGGATTTTCAAAGTCATAATGAACAGTAGCAGAACTATTATCAACAGGATCCAGAGTGGATATGGATCGGAAAACTGTTACGTGCGTGTGTGCAAGAAAACATAGCTTGTTTTGAAAAAAATGACAGGAAAGATAAAGAGCGCAATATTTGAATGCAAAAAGTCCATTGATTTATTGAATATGAATATGCTTATGAAATGACAAAACCCTTGAAAAATTAGCTATTATGCCCCGGGTATAGACACAATGCTTTGAAACACAAAAATAGCAATAACAATTACTCCTGACTAAAGGAAATCGGGATAGTGTCTTCAGCCTTCCAATTATTGGGTCCGTCACCAATTGTTGGGAAAATCCAGCTATCCAAGTCATAATCGTTATCAGTATCTTCCACAACATTGACAGTCTCGTCATGATTAGGCAGAGGGGCAGTGATGCCATTAGGAGTCTCCGGAGGATCAGAGGTAGCCGCCTGTATCTTTCCACTTCGAATGCCGCTTTCAACATGTTCACCTGTTAATATAAGTTCAGTGAAACCCAATGAGGAACTCCTCAATAGATGGCTGTAGAATGGGCCAGTCAGTGTGCTCATGAACATGTCCACCAATTCTCGATCGGTCATAGGGGGTTTGACTCTGCCAGCCAAATCTCTCCATTTCTGAGCATATTCTTTGAAGCTTTCTTTAGAGCCCATAGTCATACTCTGCAGCTGTAGCCGAGTAGGCGCTAGTTCAGAGTTATATTGGTAGTGCTTATAGAAAGCTGTTGCTAAATCAGTCCAGGTGCGGATGTCAGAGCTCTCGAGCTGATAATACCACTCCAATTGTGTGCCAGACAGACTCTCTTGGAAGAAATGGATCCAGAGCTTCTTATTAGTGGTATACGGCTGAATCTTTCTCACGTAAGCTCTCAGATGCATCTGAGGACAAGATGCCCCATCATACTGAGTGAAAGCGGGGACCTTGAATTTGCGAGGAATGATCACATCGGAGACTAGACCCAAACTTTCAAAATCCAGACCGGGCGCCTTCTGACCTTCCATAGCTAGCATGCGTTCTTCCAGCAACTTGTACTTGCCATCTTTTGGAGAGTACTGTTCATTCTCGTAATCTTCATCGTCATCCTCAGGGTTGAAAGGATCAGCATTCTCATCTTCTGAATCTGTCTCTGTTTCCTCTTCTTGACCCTTCGGAATTCTGATTTTGATTCCCGCAGCCTGTCCTTTAAGCCTTCTTCCCGGGTTAATGTAACTCACAACTTTCTTGTCTTTCTTTTTCTCGAGCAAGAGAGCTTTCAGTTCCTCCTGCCCCCTGGATAAGTTCAAGATCATCTCCTGGAGTTGAGCATTCTGAGCATGGAGATCCTTGACAGTTTGTTCGAGGTCCATTTTTCTGTGTGGAGGAAAACCGTGAGAACACTGATCCCTTTAGAGTACCTGTTATGCTATGTTATGCTATGCAATGCATGAAATGTTTTCAAGGCCTTTTGGAATTTAACTTTGCATAAACTACCGAAAAGGGAAACTTTTTTTTTGTTTTTTTTTTTGTTTTTTTTTTTTTGTTTTTTTTCATACAAAACAGAGCAAAGTTAAATCCCTAAGTCCTTGAAATGGTTAGTACAATGTTATGATGTCATGATGTTATGATGTTATGATGTTATGAGGTTAAATAAATAACAAGCACAAACAAGTCACACAACCATCATTCCTAGGTTTTAAGGCTTGCATGAGTTCCATAGGTAAGTACCCTCCCCACTGAAGTTTGGTTGGTTCAACCTGTCCTAGAATAGTAACCGGGTTCTAGAAGGATCTCAGATCATCGACCTTTCTTTCAGTCCACTTCAGTGCAACGCCAAGTGGTTGACCGAAGCTTCCCTAAAGTCCAATCTCAAAGAGTGTAGTATCGAGTATCAACCAACCCCAGTCGGAACCGAAGTCAGTTATCTCACTACTTTCTAATGGCCAGGATGAGTCAATTAGGGTTCTAAAGGTCTGGTTAATGCTTTAATGACACCACGCGGAAGCCAAATTTTTCCTCAAGTAACATGAGGAACATCAGGACAACCAAAGTGTCACATTAACCGTAGCCACCATTTTAACCATTCCAGTATACGCCGGATAGTCGCGATGATCTATTGCTACTTACCTAAGGTACACTAGATCCGGGTGTAGGATCTTTCACTCAAGAATACCCAAGCAATCCCTTAAAAGTAAATCAGACAATTTGGAATAAGTGATCTTGTTTTTAAGGTAACCTCTCTTTTTAAAGTTTCTCCAGCAGAGTCGCCAGTTCTGTCATACGGTGAACTGACTTGGGGTGTTTTGCTTTTTATCGCAATGTCGCGGATAGCAAGAGTCGCCACCGACTTTTCTTTTATCCAATAAGGAAAGGTGGAAAAGAACAGGAAAGACCTCAATAGATTTTGGGTTCGGGAGGTACATTATACAAAGGGAAGGTGTTAGCACCCTTTGTATCCATGGTTATCCATGGGCTCTTAATTACTGGATCACTTATATTTTTGTCTGAAAAGTGTCGGTGAATTGCTTAAAAATGTTTCGAAAAGAGAGTTTAACTTTGTAATGATTCTCGTATGAATGTATACAAAGTATTTATCTCGCTTGATTTTGAAAACGGTTTAGAAAAATGTAACTTGGTAATGATTCTAGTATGAATGTATACCAAGTGGTGATTTTCTAGGATTTGCAAAGTGTGAGGGGTGGAAAATGTTTTAGGTTATGATCCAGCAATTGAGAGTTATACCTTCCTAAGGTCGTTATGAACGTTTCCTATCCTTATGAGGGTAAAACTGTCCTTACTATTGAGAAGTAAGTAGTTTTATCCTTTGGATGTAAAAGGGTCATCGTAGGGTCATCGATAGGTCATTGAAGGCAACAGTTGTAAGGATACCTTAGCATTCAAAGGGACGATCATCATTTAACCGTAGGCTACACCGAAGGGTCATCGAGGGACAAAATCGTATTTTCGAAGGCAACATCCGAGGGACCATGATTTATTTTATGATGATTTAACCGAAGGGCCGTTGCTAAGTGTATCCCTACATTCGCGGGACATGACCGTTATACCGTAATACCGTAGGGAAAAAGAGAGGTCCAAGATCACATATTTAAAGGCCATATTGTAAAGTTAATTAGGTGATTATGATGAATCTCCACATTAAAATCAATACATTAAAAATAATACATTAAAATTAATACATTAAAATTAATTATTAAAATTAATTATTAAAATTAACACATTAAAATTAATTAAGAAATTTAGGGTGGATCTTCATAAGGGTATCCCACAAATAAAGTGGAAGACCTAACGGCGGTCTTTTTTCTGGGACATATGAACCTGTTTGCAATCGAATTGTAACCTTGAGTTGGCCGATCGGATCGAATTGAGCGGAAGTGACCTTGCTGCCGCCGGCTTTTCCTTCAGGGTTTCCTTTAGGGTTTTCCGTCTGTGAGCGCTAGGGTTTGCTTGCTAGGGTTCTCCTTTCCTCCTTTTTCGTTTTTTTTCATTACTGAAGTGCTGGTATTTATAATGCCCTTTTTCATGACCTAATGGGCTCAGAACGAAGCCCGAAATTTTTTGTTGTCTGTCAGCCTCGCTAGGCGAGCTGGTAGCGAATGTTTGCTTTGCTAGGCGAGCGTGTAGCGAACGTAACGTTCGCTAGGCGAGCGTGTAGCGAACAGGCCAGTTTGGGCCATTTTCTGGATTGGGCCATTCGTGAGCTGGGCCTTTGTCCCTTTAAGATCAGTGCCATAAAATGAGTCGGAATGCCCCTGAAAAATGTCTTGAAATATTAATGGGCAAATTTTGGGGTATGACAAAAATCAAGATCAAAGGAGCATCACACACGACTGTTCACATATGATGCATCAATGGTGAATTGAGGAATTCGTGTACTAGGAGCAAGTTCAATCGAACCTGAGCACTTCACTCACCTCACACATCATCATTCTCAATCTGTTTTGGATCAGGAGGCTCAAACATCTTCAAATTCATCGCTGCCTTCGAAGTAAGGTGAATTTTCGAATCTCACCATTGCTTTAATGCTTATATGCGTTTTGAAGTATGTTTCATGTAGATCATCGTGATACCTTTGGTTTTAGAAATGGTGAAACGTAGAGGAAATTATGATGAATTTTAGTTAGAACACCAAAACCTAATTTGCTCGATCCAAAGAATTTAGGAAGAATTAGTTGAAATCGTTTGCATATTTGAGATCCTGAGGACGAGACCTTTCCGATGGTTATTCGTTTGTGAATTTTAGTTAGAAAATGTTCTTCGCGTGTTCTTGAGCTTGCTGGTAATTTTCTGGAAAAAATGATGAACAATTAGGTGTTTGATCCACTGAACCTCATTTCCATTTTCAAATCTTGTTTAGCGCCAGATCTAGCCAACCAGCACGCGCCACCTCAATTATTTAAACGACCGCGTTTTGGTCTGGGAGCGTGTAATTACAAGTTTGCCATTAAAACCTTTAATTAATTAAATTAATTCAAATAATTATTTAAAAAAATCATACAAATCTTAAAAAAATCATAAAAAATGTTTTAATGGTCAAAAAAATGTGAGGATTTTTTCTATAGTTCCCATTTTCTCTCTAGAATTTTATGGACATAATTTTAGAAATTGTGCTTGGTGAAAAATTGGTTTGACCTAGGGATGTTTGACTTGTATGCAATTTTGACACATTTTGCCATTTCCATTGTGAAATCCTCCTGCCTTAAAATAAATGTCTGAAATTTTTTATGGTGATTGTAGACATGTTGGTGGTGATTTACATATAAAGTTTGTGAATTTTGGATACCTGTGGAGTGAGATATGATTTTTGGAACTTAGGTGTGACAATTTGTGTCACACCTAATTAGGGCAACTTCATGAAATTATTTGCCTGGCCTATACTTGTTAGAATGATTTGAAATTTTGCATGTATGATCATTGATATGTTGAGATGCTATGTGAATTTTTCTGGATTTTTATGTGGCATTTTCAATTTGATTGATATTTTTCATCTCTGTTGGTCAATTATGCAAGCTCATGTGACACATGTTTGTAAATTTAATGTGAAATGCTCATATGGTTTTGGATAAACATGAAATTTGGTATGATGGTTGTAGACACATTGTAGGACATCCCTGTTTTGGTCCCATTCATTTCTTAACTGTTTTCATTGACTTGTGAATTTTTGAAGTGAATGCATGTGTTGATGTTATGGTTTGGCTCATATATTTGTGTCTGTTTTTCTTGATTTTCATTGACATAGTTCTTTTTGTCCAATTGAGCTGAAAATTGACATGCTGTACCTTGAATATGTCCTGTTTAGGTGTAAATTATTTGAGGATTTTTGGAATTGTTTTGATATGGATTTGGTTGAAGTCATTCTGTTTGGATGTTTGGTGTTATGTTTGACCTAGTTTGACTTGTTTTGGTCATGAAATGAATATGGTGAATGGTATAAACATGGGATCAATTGCATTTGCTTTCTATTTGCATTAATTTGGTTTTGGTTGAGAATCCCTTGCTGTTTAGAATTTTTTCTCCCTTTTGGACCCTAGGCTTGGCCTAGTGGTCCAGTTTCTCACATTTGGATTGATTTTTCAGGATGAAAAGCACAATGCTTAAGGAGATTGAACCAAGTGGATTAAATTGATATTGTTTGATGTTGAGAACTAACATAAATTTGTTTTGAAGGTTGTGAAGCTTGAGCTTGAGCTTATAGCTTGCCTTGTTGTGTGTAATCTGTATAGTCTGACTGATTAACATTTGCTGTTTATTGTTGTCTGGCTGAGTACTGATGATACTTGATTGATTTCAGGTACATTTAGTCGCTTACAGTTCTTTAAGAACTTGCTTGCTGCTGCTTGGTTTTTAAACCACTTGAGGTAGGACTTCTGTTCTTCATGTAGTCTGGAGACCCGGTCTGTTATTTGGTCGGGCAAAATGTCAGAAGTCCTCCTTAAGAGGCGATGTTTGTGGTTGTTTACATTTGTGCCAAGCAGGTGAAAGACCTCTATGAGGCAATTGGTGGAAGCCAAGGGATATGCAATCTATCCCCCACTATTCTGTGAGTCGTCCCTCTGCTCACACGGCTGTGTGTTGATGCATTGGGGCACAAACCCAAGATCTCGTGCTGTTGCACAATCGAGTCAGAGTCTTTGAGCGTAGAAGGGTCCCTCCATTCTGGACCCACGCTCCTTTTTCAGAAGCTCTCCCTGGTTAGGGATAAGAGCTGTGAGGTCTCATCCTCACTTCACCTTTTCATCTGCTTCACCTTAGCCTCGTAATGGCAAGGTTAAGAGCGAATAATACCCATGTACAGATGACTTGCTTCGGCAGTCAAACCCATTGTTTGAGCCCACTTGACTGGTTATAGTGTGTGCTATGTGAATATTTGTTTGACATGTTTGCTTGAAATGTTTGTTTTGATTTGTATGCTTGTATGCTTGCTTCTTTCCTGGATAGGATTAGTTTGCAGTTGTGCAAGTAGGTAGAAACCTCAACGTAGGGTAATGATGCATGACAACACTAGGCTCGAGTACAGCTCCCTGGTAGTGTGTCTTCCCTTGGTTTCTGGCTAGATTTTCTTCCCTTGAGGGGGAACTACATCGCCCTGATCCTTGTTCCAGACGAGGTATGTAGGCAGGAGACCGTGCGAGGTCTCTCCGGGCAACCTTTTTCTTTTTTGTGTGTGTTTACTTGTCATCTGATTGTGTGTTTGGTTCGGATGCCGACGTAAGTCCAGTGATTGGCTGTCGGGCTCCACGTTTGCCCTTTTGGGTGTGTTTTGGTTCGGATGCCGACGTAAGTCCAGTGATTGGCTGTCGGGCTCCACGTTTGCCCTTTTGGGTGTGTTTTGGTTCGGATGCTGACGTAATTCCATCGAGTGGTTGTCGGGCTCCATGTTTGCCATCTGTTTGTGCGTTTTGTGTTGTTTGGCGTGCGTAAGCCGAACTACAGCGGCTCTGATTCTCGTTCCAGACGAGATATGTAGGCATAGGATGCGATGTCCTATCGAGCTCTCTCCCCCTTAACCCCACCTGCGTTCCTTGTGTGTGTGTGTGATGTTTTAGCAACCTTTTCTTTTCTTAGAACGTGGATCCCGTCGAGTACGACGGACGTGAGGGGTGCTAATACCTTCCCCTTGCGTAACCGACTCCCTTACCCTTTCTCTTTGGTCGCAAGACCATTTCCTTTCCAGGTTTCTCTGAGTGTTTCCTTTCCCTATCTTGGGATAAATAACGCGCAGTGGCGGCTCTGTGTTGTGTTTTTATTTGAGTCCCGCCGGTTGTTTTTTCGCAGGATGCGACAGCTGGCGACTCTGCTGGGGAAAAATGGATGTAGACCTGTGCTGGTCCATCTTCCCTAAGCGAGTTTCTCCTAGCGTTCTAGGATGGTTTAGGTTGCTTGTTTTGTTATTTATTGCATTTATTATTCTAACAGTGTATATATTTGCATAAATATTTGCATGCATCATACTATCATGTTGCCGTCCTCTGTGCAGGTGGTTCCGTTGTTTTGGGGTGGGTGTTCTGAGTGGGGCTAAAACCCAGGCCCGAGTATACACTTAGGACTAGTGTGGTCTCATGTTGCCTCCTTCATGTTAGGTCAATATGTGCCTGGCAGCATGATGTACCACAAGCCGGACGAGGTTCATTTGATAGTGCTTGCCTCTGTGGGTATTCCACTTTGGTTGAGTTACTTCATCTGAACTGTTGACTCTGGTGACTGATCATTTCCCGGATCTTTGGTTTAGACGATCTCAGGAGAGCTACAATGGCACACCCGAAAGGGCAAACCCATTGAGTATCTCTGCCCGATTGTCGAGACTATTATCCGCCTTAGGATGACCTGATTAGAATTTACCTGTGAGGGGAGGGTTTGATTCTCTCAGATGCATTGCTCAGATGGTGACTTTTGCTCCGTGGATCAGAGTTCTGTTTATAAGTCGGATTTATGGTCATTTATTGCCGAGACGCCGGAGTGCTGTCCGTGGCGTTTATCAGTGGGGATCCGTTTATTTCAGGATTCCCTGGGCCGAGTTATTTATCAGTGGGGATCCATTTATTTCAGGATTCCCCGGGCCGATTCAGATGGTTATGGGTATCTGCTCAGAGATGGTTTGATGATGATGATGATGTATTTGTCTTCCGTTTATTTCGGAACCCTTGAGTTGGATTTGTGGTTACATATTCCCTCAGATGGTTGTGATCAGTTCAGTGGTCCGAGCTGTGGTTCAGAGCAACAGATGATCAGAGGACTTGGAGGATGGCAATGCACTGCATTCATTCATCAGCATCATTCTCATTTTGCATTCATCTGCACCAAACCTACGTCTAGCCATATGGGGAGTATTATGGATTGAGAATCTGGTTGAGAGACATTCGGATGTCAGAATGTTATTGTCAAAATATTATCTGTCTCGATGAAACCAGAATCAAAGGACAGAATCTTCCTCATATGGATAGACGTTGCATTCATGCATATTAACCTGTTTGCTGTTTTGCAGGAATCATTGCTCGTGCTCGCAGAACTGTACCTTTGCACTCAACCCGTCCTCACAGATACTTCACCAGACGCAATACTCCCAGATTGATGGATCTTCCGAACACAGATATCCTTGAGCTGAAGGATAAGATGACTGAGCTGATCAACATCATGCAGGGTTTTGCAGTTGGTCAGAAAGCTTTGGCTGATAAGGTTGAGAAGCTCGAGCGGGCTTCAGCAGCGAACAGTGGGGTTAATCTGGATGGTGTCTCCAACCAGGGGCTCGGTGGATCCAGAGACGGTGGAAAAAGAGCAGTTGTGGGTATGGTGAACAACAATGCTGGTGGATTTGGTGCTGCTACTGGCGGTGGGCCCGGTCTGGGGCATAATCTGAAGGATAATCTGTTGCCTCCATTCTACGGGTTTGATGAGGACAGAGAGGAAGATAGGGAAGCAGATCAGTTTTCCATGCATAATGAGCCCTTGGGTCAATATGGGGTCCCGCCTCAGAACAAGGAGATCCAGCTGCTGGCTGAGAAGATTAAAGTGCTGGAAAGTTATGCCACTCCGGGGATGATCAACATGTCGAATATGGGGTTGGTTGAGGGGATTGTGATCCCACAAAAATTCAAGGCGCCCGCATTTGACAAGTACAATGGGAGTTCTTGCCCGGAAACTCACCTTCAGGCTTTCGTTCGCAAGATCTCTGCCTACACGATGGATCAAAAACTGTGGATGTACTTCTTCCAGGACAGTTTGTCTGGAGGATCCTTGGAGTGGTACACCAAGTTGAAATCTGCTGACATCAAGAGCTGGCAGGATCTGGGAGATGCATTCTTTAAACAATATCAGTTCAATGCTGATATGGCCCCGAGTCGTACCCAGCTGCAGGGTATGTCTCAGAAAAATAACGAGGGGTTTAAAGAATATGCCCAAAGATGGAGGGAGTTGGCTGCCAGAGTGCAACCTCCTCTAGTGGACAGAGAGATGTCTGATCTCTTCATGGGTACCCTGCAAGGGGTTTTTGCTGAAAGGATGGTTGGTTGTCCGGTAACCAACTTTGCTGACATTGTGGTGGCAGGGGAGAGAATCGAAAGTTGGCTGAAAATGGGGAAAATACAAGGTAATGCTTCGTCATCAGGGTCGAAGAAGCCATTCGGGAACGGTCAGCGCAAGAATGAGGGTAATGCCAGTGCGGTCTACGCTCAGAGAGGACCCAGTAGGGATCGTTACTTCCAGCACACCGCTGCGGTAACTATTCCTGCTGACAATCAGCCTGCACAACAGCAACAGCAGCGTCAGCCATTTCAGCAGAGGTCTCAGAGGGTAGGATATCCAGTCAGGAGGAGGATGAGTGATCGGCATTTTGACAGGCCGCCTGTGACATATTCTTTCCTATTGAAAAAGTTGAAAGATATGGGGCTGGTACAGTTGAGGACTTTGGCACCTATGGGACCTGATCAAAGGCCAGCCAATTTTGATGAAAATGTCAAATGTGAATTCCATTCGGGTGCTCCCGGGCACAGTGTAGAGGACTGTAAAGCTTTTAAGCACGTAGTCCAAGACCTGGTGGATTCCAAGGCTATTAATTTCGCACCATCTCCGAATGTTAATGCCAATCCCATGCCGGCACATGGTCAGACGGTGGTGAGTGCAATTGCTGAAGATTCGGATCACGCCTGTGCAAGGGGTGAAAGGACTGTCAGTGACTGCGAGTTTGATGGTTGGATAAAGCCGTGCGCACCAGGGATAGGAATCCAGAACTGGAAGGCCTAAAAAAGATCATCACTGTTACTCATTCGGAAGAGTAATGATTTCTGTTTTGATTTTATCTGCATGAAAGCCATATGTGTTGCCCGACACGTATTGGTTCATTGTAAGGGCCACCTCATGTTTCATTTTGCAACATTTCTGCATCATTAATAAAAGGATGTTTTTCAGTCAAAAAGCGGTGTTCCCTGTTTTTCATTTATTTTTGCACTTTAAAAACAAATAAAAATGGCAATGTTTATTTTCATTTTTCTCTTTTTTTGATTTGTCTCGTCCCAAAGTCGAAAAATAATTCTCCGGATCTCGTTGATAACAATTTGGTTACACCTCATATGACTTCGACAAACCGATCTATCATGCCGAAGAAGAAGGCGAAGAAGATTGTGATCTGCTGGAATTAGCCAGGATGTTAAACAAGAGGAGAAGGTGATTCAGCCGCTCGAGGGCGATGCGAGATTGTTATTCCAAGCACCGCCGAGAGCAGGAAGGAAGTGAAAGTTGGAGCCGCTTCAGAGGCAAGTCGAAAGCAGGATGGTAGCCCTGTTGAAAGAGTATGTGGATACTTTCGCCTGGTCATGTCAGAATATGCCAGGGTTGAACACCGATATCGTTGTGCACAAGCTACCATGGAGAGAAGACTGTCCTCTGGAGAAGCAGAACGCCAGTGCCTGTATCAGAGAGCCATGGTGACTTTGTTTCATGATATGATTCATCATGAAGTTGAATGCTATGCTATGACATGATAGCAAAGTCCCAAACAGGAAAGGGGCATCTGGCAGACTGGGGCAGGTCGTTTGACCAGTTGAAATGATTCAAACTGAGGTTGAATTCAGATAAGTGCACTGTCAGAGTGCGGTCCGGTAAAATGCTGGGGGTTCATTATAAGAGAGGAATCGAGGTTGATCCTGCTAAAAAAAAAAAAAAAAAAAAAAAAAAAAAAGGAAACAAGGCCTGAACCGAGAACAAAAAAGAGGTTCGTGGTCTCCTGGGTAGATTGAACTACATGTCATGGTTCACATCTCACCTAACAGCCACGTGGGAACCCATTTTGGAAAAAAAATCAATCAAACGGTCAGGTGAAATAATGATTGCCAAGGGGCATTGAAAAGATAAAAGAAAAGTTGCAGGAACCTCCGATTCTTTTGCCTCCTAAGGAGCAATTGTTAATCTGGTACTTGATGACCTTCGAGGGGTCTACGAGGTGCATTGGATCAGCATGACGAGTCTTGTCGAAAAGAGCATGCAATTTACCTTAGCAAAAAGTTTACCGACTGTGAAACAATACATTCACTGTTTGAGAAAACTTGATGTACTTTGGCATAGGCTGCTCGCCGACTGAGACAGTGTATGCAGGTTCATAACACTTTGTGGATTTTGAGATGGGTCCGATCGAGTATGTGTTTGAGAAGCCAGCATCGACCGGACGGGTTGGGAGAGTGCAAAATAATGTTGACTGATTTGTAAGAAATCAAGGGGTGTATTGTCTGACTACATCACTCCGCAACCCATTGAGGATTATCAACCGACGAAGTTTGAAGTCCCAGATGAGGACATCTCGAGGTGCTCCAATCGGAAGATTGAGTGTAACCGATCCCGGAGGAGGGGCCTGACCCCGAATCCGAACGGATTCTGATGTCTGATGGGGAGGTTAAGGTGAATGTGCTTTTGGTTGCCCGGATAACGTTTGAATGCACCGACGGTGATTAAGCATGAAGCTTGTATCCTGGGTATCGAACCTCGGTGCGCCTACTGGGGCAAAGCCTTTCTCGTTGGTATATGGAATGGAAGCGGTATTACCTGTTGAGGTTCAGTTTCCCTCTTTGAGAGTCCTGAGGGACGTGAAATTGCAAGAGGTTGAATGGGTAAGGACCCGATATGAAGAGTTGAGCCTGATTGAAGAAAAGAGGCTGGCAGCCATTTGTCATGGACAATTATACCAGCAACGAATGAAGTGTGCTTTTGACAAGAAGGTGCGACCTCGGGTATATCACGTCGGTGATATGGTGCTGAAAAGGATCCTTCCTCCTCAAAACGATCGAAGGGGCAAATGGACACCGAATTATGAAGGTCCATTCGTGGTCAAGAAGGTTTTCTCTGGCGGAGCCTTGTTGCTAACGACCATGGATGGGGAAGATTTTCCATCCCCATTGAATGCGGACGCAGTTAAAAAAATACTTCGTGTAAAAAGACCCGCTGGACGAAAAGAATAAAACAGTTCAGGCAAAAATGGGCATCCCGGCGAACCAAAAACAGAAAGAAAGGTTCGGGCAAAAATTAGGGATAAAATGAAAAACTGTACACCCGGCAAGTCGAAAACCTGAAAAGGCGACTTGGGCAAAAAGGGGTATCCCGGTGGACTGAAAACCCGAAAGGGCGGTCCAGGCAAAAGAGGGATTGAAACGAATAACTGCGTCTGGCATGATCGTTTGCTTTGGTTAAAGCATCATGGATAATACCCGGTAGGGATCAATCAGAAACGTCTTGTTCAGAAGGCAGAAAGCACGGAGAGTCTGAGGACATATGGGGTGTAACCGAGTTGGAACTCGATGAGATCACGGGTTTCACATTGCCATTAGGATGGATTGTTCCTTTTATGCGCGATTACCTCTTTTCAGGAATTGCTTCCTTTGTATTGCTCGGTTTGAGCCACACACTTTTCAAATCAATAAAATGCATATTCAGTCAAATAATTTTGTTTTTGTTTTTCATTACCGCTTTGATTGCAAAAACATCCAGATATTTTTGATAAAGAATCTTTGCATTTTAAGACATACAGGTCCCTTCCAATGCATGTTTATAAGATTGAAAGCCTGAAATTTTAGTTGGAAGGATGGGTGACCCAAGGGTTGAAATCTTGGCACGCCTGGGGCACGGTTTTATCTAACAATCTGTTTTGCAGGAACTGTTAGGGTTTTTCACTCACTTGCAGGTTGTGATGTGGAAGCTTTATAATAGATCCCCAGAGAGTTCGCTCACGGATGAATATGAAGGAACGACGAAGTGACGCGAGACGTACGATGACCCTTGAAATTAATCAAGAAGACTCTTCAAAGTCAGAAGATTGAAAAGTATGTATAAATCCCAGGAGTACGCTTTCTGTTGAGCGCGGCGCGACTTGGAATACAAGATGATGGAGCAGAAAAGGTCCAGACGAGTCTGGAAATTCTCAAAAGTGGAAAGCTGATACGAGATTGGGAGGTGGATACCGTGGTTCGACGAGTCGACGAGTGTTCTGTACCTACTTTTCTCATTTCCCAGCTAGGTCCCCAAGTAGAGGTAGATGACCAACTCCCTAGCAGATCCGAGGTTTGTGGCTTCCCCAGCCGAGTCAGGATGGTTATCCCCGACAGGTTTACAACGGTGTTTCCTCAGCAGCCAGGCCAGAAGGTTGCTATCCCCGAGTGGAGCGGGTTTCAATAAAATATATCTCCAGCAGTGTCCATCCTACCGGTGGATCGGACGAGTTTCTGTAACAGACGGATTTTTGCATCCCCAGCAGGGTTGATTCTAGCTATGGATTGCATGGGTAATCCCCAGCGGAGTAGCATTCGTTTCCCTAGCAGGGTCAGGATGGTTATCCCCCAGCAGGTGTCAGATCGGTGCTTCCCCAGTTAACAGGCTTGGAGGTTGCTATTTCCCCAGTGGAGTATTTGTGAGCATTTCCCCAGTGAAGTCATCGGGTATCTGTGAGGGTTTCTCGAAGCAGAGTCGGGATTGATATCCCCAGCAAGTCAAAGATTGTTGTATCCCCACAGAGCGTTGGTGGTGCTTATCCCCAGCAGTTTCTCGAGCGGATTGGGTGCAAAGGAGGTTTCCTCAGCAAGGGTTGCCTTTTCCCAGCAGCAGTGCTATTCCCCAGCAGGGTGGAATCGGAGTATTGACGAGTTCCTCAGCAGAGTGTCTCGTGCTCCTCAGAAGAGTCCCTTGAGGGGGATGCTTTTTATGCATTCATCATGTAGAGTAAGCATAGCATATTGCATAGAAAAAATAATAAATCGCGTAGCATTTCCATAATTATGGAGCATTACACAGAAAAAGATCATGCATCATTGTTGCAAGCATAGAGCTAGTCTCAAGCCGTGGTTACCGTTTGAGAGGTGGTTGTGCCAGAAAGCGAAGATGTTACTCTGTGGAGTTTAGCATCATGACGTCAGATCAGCAATGTTCCCCAGTAGTGCGATATTGGAGGAAATGTTTCCGTCGGACAGAGATGGAAATAATATCAGAAGACGTTACGCGATCAGCGCGATTCAAGCCGTGGTTACCGCTTGAGGATTGGTTTTATCAGACAGTGAAGGTGTTACTCCGAGGAGTCTAGCATCATGGTTCAAATCAAGGATATTCCCCAGTAGTACGATACTGGAGGGTAAGTTTCTGTCGAGCAGAAATGGGAATGTTAATCAAGAAAGTTTCGGGGTTCAAGAAAAACAAGAAAGAAGATAATCCCCAGCTAAACGCGAAGTGTTTGTCTGCCAGGGTTGAATAGAGAGCAGTCGGCTCAGGGCTTGTCATCCTCAGCATGGGTCGTTGTGGCACTCCGGCCAATTTCCGATTTCCAGATCGAAGAAGTTCTCAACAGTCAGGACGAAGAACTTGTGGCATTCCGGCCAGTTTCCGATTTCCAGATCGAAGAGGTTCTCAACAGTCAGGACGAAGAACTTGTGGCATTCCGGCCAGTTTCCGATTTCCAGATCGAAGAGGTTCTCAACAGTCAGGACGAAGAACTTGTGGCATTCTGGCCAGTTTCCGATTTCCAGATCGAAGAGGTTCTCAACAGTCAGGACGAAGAACTTGTGGCATTCCGGCCAGTTTCCGATTTCCAGATCGAAGAGGTTCTCAACAGTCAGGACGAAGAACTTGTGGCATTCCGGCCAGTTTCCGATTTCCAGATCGAAGAGGTTCTCAACAGTCAGGACGAAGAACTTATGGCATTCCGGCCAGTTTCTGATTTCCAGATCGAAGAGGTTCTCAACCATCAGGACGAAGAACTTGTGGCACTCCGGCCAGTTCCGATTTCCAGATCGAAGAAGCTCACGATGATTAGATCGATGGACTTGCGGCAATCCGGCCAGTTTCCCGGTATCCAAACCGAAGTGGTATCCAGACCGAAAGTGGTATCCAGACCAAAGTGGTATCCAGACCGAAGAGGTGTTCAGACCAAAGTGGTGTTCAGGCCAAGAAAATGGAAAAAAAGATCAGAAAATTTCGGGGTTCAAGAAAAGCATAAAAAAGAATAATAATCCCGAGCGGATGGGTGGTGTTCAGGCCATGGGTTATCCCTGTGTTACCATTTATTTTGGTATCCAGGTCGACAGTGTTGTTTTGGGGTGGAAGCCGAGTTTTCTCCGTACCAGACGGATTTTTCTTTGAGATTGCTTCTTCGTCGATTCTGACAGGCGTTGTTAATTATTTTCCCATCAGAGTGCAAATTGTTCGTCTGTTCTTGGTATTCAATCACTCTTCATCCTGATCATCTGAAAGCCGAGGCTATTCATATCGACAGGTTCACAGTGGATTGAATAGGGGCAGCTGTAACACCTCAAAATTTGCCCTCCTCTCTTGGGACTAGCATAACATATTACATATCATTTTTTAGGTCATTAGGCATTGCATATTGCATATCATGTGGTTACATTGTGCAAGTCATCCTCCCAAGTCTTGATCAGAAGATAAGAGGTCATGTGCGAGCTAGGGTTTCATTGGACTGGTCATTAATCATCTGAGGATGTGGAGGTCCTAATTAGGGTTTTGTGATTCTCAAGGAGATTGGTCTTCATCTTGATTGAAGTGATACATCATCATCATCATGGTTTGACATCATCAAGTGTTGAAGCAGATTCCTTGAGATTAGGGTTTTGACCACTGGTCAACCCTAATCAGTTGCATTGGGCCAATCAGGGCATAATCAGGAGATGGGGTCTATGATGTATATGAGGATCATCCCATGGTTGTATGGAGCTTATTGAGGCTAGGGTTTCACCCTTGAGCCATTTCATCAGAAGATTGGGGCTCAGATTGATCAGTGCATTGCCAGATTCATCTATCAGTTGAAAAAGTCAACTGTGGTCAATTGTGCATGATTTAATGGATTTGGAGGGGAAAATGAGTTGGATACACTTCATTCATGTTGGAACAAGTGTTATTTGATATCTCAAAGCTTAAGAATGAAGCAAATCAAGTCAGGACAAAAATTGCCAAAAATAGAAAGTGACTTGTAATGGAAGTTTCCAAAAATGGAAAGTTTTTGACCTCAAAATTACATGTCCAAGGAAGCTTCAAATGAAAATTTGTTCAACATGAAAGTTGTAGATCTTGTTCTAACCTTTCCAAAAAGTCCAAGAACTTGAAAATCCCATGTATGGTTGGCAAGTTATGGTCCAGTCAATTTCAAAAATGACCCATAATCAGAAGGGCATAACTTCCACATGGAGTGTCCAAATTGGGTGATCTTTTTATGCACAAACTCCATTTGACATGTACTTTCATGGTGCATAATTGGAATTCTTCAAAAGTGGTCAATGCAAAAAGTCAAATTTCAACTGTACAGTTAAAAGTCCAGGGGCAAAATTGTCCAACTTGAGAAATAATGTGAATTTTTGAATGGGGATTTTTGCAACACTTCACAAATGACATTTGGAAATTGTTGGAATGCTCATAACATGCCAAGGCCTTGTGGTTTGAGAATTGACTTTTGAAATGGACTTGAAAATGCATAACATAGCCATCACATGTGGAAAATGCAAAATACTCATCCAATCAACATGAGACAAGTTGCAACAGCTCACACATGTCATTTTGAGAGTGTGTGAGTTGTCAATGAGCTGGCATTGGCTGGCATATGAAAGTACATTTTTGCCCTTGGCTTGAAAATGACACATTTGTTAATCATTGGCATTTTGGTTAATTGAAGTGATTAAGCATGGATTAAGCTGGGATATATATTGTTAATCCTAACTAACTCCAACAGAATTCACAATCATCAAAATCAAGATCTCTTTTCCCTCCATTTTCTCAATTTCTCTCAAGAACACATCAAGGAAAATTTCATCAATCTCTTCCAATTCTTCATCAAACTCGAAAATTCCTTTTGCTGCCATCTCTATTCAACTTCTTCTGCAACTGTTTTTGGAAATTGTCATACGGTGAACTGACTTGGGGTGTTTTTCTTTTTATCGCAATGTCGCGGATAGCAAGAGTCGCCACCGACTTTTCTTTTATCCAATAAGGAAAGGTGGAAAAGAACAGGAAAGACCTCAATAGATTTTGGGTTCGGGAGGTACATTATACAAAGGGAAGGTGTTAGCACCCTTTGTATCCATGGTTATCCATGGGCTCTTAATTACTGGATCACTTATATTTTTGTCTGAAAAGTGTCGGTGAATTGCTTAAAAATGTTTCGAAAAGAGAGTTTAACTTTGTAATGATTCTCGTATGAATGTATACAAAGTATTTATCTCGCTTGATTTTGAAAACGGTTTAGAAAAATGTAACTTGGTAATGATTCCAGTATGAATGTATACCAAGTGGTGATTTTCTAGGATTTGCAAAGTGTGAGGGGTGGAAAATGTTTTAGGTTATGATCCAGTAATTGAGAGTTATACCTTCCTAAGGTCGTTATGAACGTTTCCTATCCTTATGAGGGTAAAACTGTCCTTACTATTGAGAAGTAAGTAGTTTTATCCTTTGGATGTAAAAGGGTCATCGTAGGGTCATCGATAGGTCATTGAAGGCAACAGTTGTAAGGATACCTTAGCATTCGAAGGGACGATCATCATTTAACCGTAGGCTACACCGAAGGGTCATCGAGGGACAAAATCGTATTTTCGAAGGCAACATCCGAGGGACCATGATTTATTTTATGATGATTTAACCGAAGGGCCGTTGCTAAGTGTATCCCTACATTCGCGGGACATGACCGTTATACCGTAATACCGTAGGGCAAAAGAGAGGTCCAAGATCACATATTTAAAGGCCATATTGTAAAGTTAATTAGGTGATTATGATGAATCTCCACATTAAAATCAATACATTAAAAATAATACATTAAAATTAATACATTAAAATTAATTATTAAAATTAATTATTAAAATTAATTATTAAAATTAACACATTAAAATTAATTAAGCAATTTAGGGTGGATCTTCATAAGGGTATCCCACAAATAAAGTGGAAGACCTAACGGCGGTCTTTTTTCTGGGACATATGAACCTGTTTGCAATCGAATTGTAACCTTGAGTTGGCCGATCGGATCGAATTGAGCGGAAGTGACCTTGCTGCCGCCGGCTTTTCCTTCAGGGTTTCCTTTAGGGTTTTCCGTCTGTGAGCGCTAGGGTTTGCTTGCTAGGGTTCTCCTTTCCTCCTTTTTCGTTTTTTTTCATTACTGAAGTGCTGGTATTTATAATGCCCTTTTTCATGACCTAATGGGCTCAGAACGAAGCCCGAAATTTTTTGTTGTCTGTCAGCCTCGCTAGGCGAGCTGGTAGCGAATGTTTGCTTCGCTAGGCGAGCGTGTAGCGAACGTAACGTTCGCTAGGCGAGCGTGTAGCGAACGTAACGTTCGCTAGGCGAGCGTGTAGTGAACAGGTCAGTTTGGGCCATTTTCTGGATTGGGCCATTCGTGAGCTGGGCCTTTGTCCCTTTAAGGTCAGTGCCATAAAATGAGTCGGAATGCCCCTGAAAAATGTCTTGAACTATTGATGGGCAAATTTTGGGGTATGACAGCTGCCCCTGTTCAATATTCTTGAACCGAGAGAGTCAGAATGGTATGTGCCGTTCGTGGTCTGGAGGTGAAAGATTATTGAACATTAGAATGCCCCAACAATTTGCGCTTGTCCATCAGTCTTGACGGAGATGGGCTTAAAGATGCCATCCAGGAAGTTTGATGAGGAGATTTCCAGATTGTGTCATACGTTAGACGATATCTGGAGACATGGGTGTCACACCGGGTCGTACATCAGACCGTATAGTGAGTCATCCATTATGCTGTCGACTTCGCCGGGGAGTCGGAGTATGCTATATACTGCTGGGGATAAGGGATCAGAATGGATCATACACTGGACCGTATCTGAATACCAGAGTGAGCCGTTCGTTAGGCGGATGACTTTGCCAAGGATGAAAAATCAGAATGGATCGTACGCTAGATCGTCTCTGAGTTGAAGATCCAAATGGGTCTTATGATAGACTGTATTGGAGTTGCAGGATGAGCCGTCCATTAGGCTGAATCTGATGATAAAAGGGGGTAGTCGTACACTAGACTACACTTCAGAAATGTACCGTACACTAGGTAGCATCTGAGGAGACGAAGGTCTAATTGGGTCGTACATTAAACCGTATCTGAGCAGAATGAGCCGTCCATTAGGCTGAATCTGTTGATAAAAGGGGGTAGTCGTACACTAGACTACACTTCAGAAATGTACCGTACACTAGGTAGCATCTGAGAAGATGAAGGTTTAACTTGGTCGTACATTAAACCATCTCTGAGCAGAATGAGCCGTCCATTAGGCTAAATCTGATGATAAAAGGGGGTAGTCGTACACTAGACTACACTTCAGAAATGTACCGTACACTAGGTAGCATCTGAGAAGATGAAGGTTTAACTTGGTCGTACATTAAACCATCTCTGAGCAGAATGAGCCGTCCATTAGGCTAAATCTGATGATAAAAGGGGGTAGTCGTACACTAGACTACACTTCAGAAATGTACCGTACACTAGGTAGCATCTGAGAAGATGAAGGTTTAACTTGGTCGTACATTAAACCATATCTGAGCAGAATGAGCCGTCCATTAGGCTGAATCTGCTGAAAAGGGAGTAGTCGTACACTAGACTACCATTCAGAAATGTACCTGTCCGAAGGTAGCATCTGAGAAGATGAAGGTTTAACTTGGTCGTACATTAAACCATATCTGAGCAGAATGAGCCGTCCATTAGGCTGAATCTGCTGAAAAGGGAGTAGTCGTACACTAGACTACCATTCAGAAATGTACCTGTCCGAAGGTAGCATCTGAGAAGATGAAGGTTTAACTTGGTCGTACATTAAACCATATCTGAGCAGAATGAGCCGTCCATTAGGCTGAATCTGCTGAAAAGGGAGTAGTCGTACACTAGACTACCATTCAGAAATGTACCTGTCCGAAGGTAGCATCTGAGTAAGGGAGTAGCCGTATACTAGACTACCATTCAGAAATGTACCTGTCCGAAGGTAGCATCTGAGTAAGGGAGTAGCCGTATACTAGACTACCATTCAGAAATGTACCTGTCCGAAGGTAGCATCAAAGTAAGGGAGTAGCCGTATACTAGACTACCATTCAGAAATGTACCTGTCCGAAGGTAGCATCTGAGTAAGGGAGTAGCCGTATACTAGACTACCATTCAGAAATGTACCTGTCCGAAGGTAGCATCTGAGTAAGGGAGTAGCCGTATACTAGACTACCATTCAGAAATGTACCTGTCCGAAGGTAGCATCTGAGTAAGGGAGTAGCCGTATACTAGACTACCATTCAGAAATGTACCTGTCCGAAGGTAGCATTTGAGGATTTGACGGTCTAACTTGGTCGTACATTAGACTGTCACTGAGCAGAATCTGGTCTAACTTGGTCGTACATTAGACTGTATTTGATGACTGGAAGGTCTAACTTGGTCGTACATTAGACTGTATTTGATGACTGGAAGGTCTAACTTGGTCGTACATTAGACTGTATTTGAGTGGCCTCTGAGGACTTGAAGGTCTAACTTGGTCGTACATTAGACTGTATTTGAGTGGCCTCTGAGGACTTGAAGGTCTAACTTGGTCGTACATTAGACAGTATTTGAGTGGTTGAAGGTCAGAATGGATCGTACGCTAGATCGTATCTGAGTTGTTGAAGGTCAGAATGGATCGTACGCTAGATCGTATCTGAGTTGTTGAAGGTCAGAATGGATCGTACGCTAGATCGTATCTGAGTTGTTGAAGGTCAGAATGGATCGTACGCTAGATCGTATCTGAGTTGAAGGAGTCATATGTTGAGATGAATCAGGATGAACCGTACGCTAGGCTATATCTGATAGTATTTGTATATGCTGTATTTGCAATAAATGTCTGGGATGGGCTTATAGATGCCATCGTTAGGAGGATGTCAGAATGAATGTTGTCATGGAGTGTATCTGAAAGATGTAGTTGAATCCTGAATGTAATTGATAAGGATGTCCGTCTGAATGGACCTTTGTTTTGACTATGTCAGGAGGATAATTGACCTGAAAAATAAAGTTAGCTTCATGCCATGTCATGATGCATGAGATGCAAATGTTGTATGCATGCGTATGCTGTGAAATGATGTAATGAGTGAATTATGCGTCTGGAATGAATGAGAGCATTGTATACATGTATATGTTATGAAATGATGTAATGTATATGATGCGGAACAAAAATTGTATGTAGGTATGTGATGTGAGATGATGTAATGAATGCACTATGTGTCTGAAACATTCTTCCAGGGGACTCTACTGGGGAAATAAATCTCAGTCTTCTGGTCGGGGATATTTGTATTGATGACCCTGTCTCAGCTGGGGTATTTGATTTCTGTCTGATGGTAAAAACATTCGACAGAGCCTGGCTGGGGGTGGAAGAGATGACCAGTCTAGTGATGCCAAGTTCTTCTGGGGAATAACTGGCTTAGCCGGGGAATAGAATTGGCAACGGATTCATTGGGAAGCGTGATTAGACCTTCTCCTCGATCCTAAAGTCCTTTCGTAATTGCTATTGCCATTTTAGGCATGCATTTTTTTTGTAAACATTGATCATATTCAAATGCATAAATCAATTCAAGTTAAATCAATGGACGTTTACGCAAACAAAACAGAGAAAGTAAAACAAAAGCATCCTTTTGGAAATGAAATTGTATTGATTTTGAAAGAGGGCCTATAAATAGGCAATTTGAGTACAAGGAGACAGAAATCCTAGTAAGAGGAAATTGTCAGGCAAACAAAGAGAAGCTATGAGGAAAAATCCTGTTGATTTTAACTCCATTACTGTCATTATGTCTTCAAGCATCTCATCTCCTGCTGTCGGATAGAAGTGATTGGCTTGTTCAGTCCCTTGAACTTGGTTGAAGCAGACAGAGAATGAGGCATAGTCATACGCTTTAATCCCTAATTTTTGCCTGGACCGCCTTTTCAGGTTTTCAGTCCACCGGGATACCCTTTTTTGCCCAAGCCGCCTTTTCAGGTTTTCGACTTGCCGGGTGTACGTCTTTATATATTTATCCCTAATTTTTGCCCGAACCCTTTTTGTTCGCCGGGATGCCCTTACTTTTGCCTAGGTACGTCGACCTAGCGGGTCTCTTTTATGCGTAGTATTTTTTTAACTATGTCCGTGTTCACGGGATACGGAGATTCTTCGCCATCCATTGTAGCAAGCATCATGGCTCCACCAGAGAATACCTTCTTAACTACAAATGGCCCTTCGTATGTGGGAGTCCATTTGCCCCTGGGATCACCTTGTGGTAGAATGATACGTTTGATAACTAAGTTGCCAATTTGGTACACTCGTCTCTTGACCTTTTTGTTGAATGCCTGGGTCATGCGCTTCTGATATATCTGCCCATGACAAACAGCCGCAAGTCTCTTTTCATCAATCAAATTTATCTGATCGAGTCGAGTTTGAATCCATTCATCCTCATCTAAGCCTGCATCTTTCACAATTCTTAGAGAGGGGATCTGGACTTCCACTGGTAAGATGGCTTCCATTCCATAGACTAAAGAGAACGGAGTTGCCCCTGTCGAAGTGCGCACTGAAGTGCGATAACCGTGGAGAGCGAATGGTAACATCTCATGCCAGTCTTTGTATGTTACTGTCATATTCTTGATATTGTTAGCAGTCTCCACGGCGCCGTTCGTCTTTGGCCGGTACGGAGAAGAGTTATGGTGTTTTATTTTGAACTGCATGCAGAGTTCAGTTTAGTACCATTGTCAGTGATAACTCTTTCAGGAGACATCAGGTTTCTCGAATGTATATTTGATAAGATCCATCTTAGAAATCAATAAAGTGGTATGATTCAACATATATTGTCTTAGTCGGCGAGCAGCCCAAGCCAAAGCACAGCAAGCTTTCTCGAGCTGTGAGTATCTTGTTTCACAGTCGGTACCTTTTGCTAAGGCAGTGTATGACATGCTCTTTTCGACCAGACTCGTAATGTTGCCCCAGCACACCCTATTGAATTTTCTAACACGGTCAAATACATAGTTAGAGGTCTTCCTTCAACTGGTAGCATTAGAATTGGAGGTTCTTGGAGATATTTCTTGATTTTGTCATTCATCATTCCATACCATCTCTTGATTTTTCTTTTTTGGTAATTTGAAGATGGGTTTGCAGGTAGCAGTCAAATGTGGGATGAATCGGGCAATGTAATTCGAGTGCCCCAAGAAACCTCTGACTTCTTTCTTGTCTATTTCAGTACCCATTGCAATTTCAATTGATTCCTCCTGCGGCTGTATGGTCTTTTCTTCTTGTAGTAACAGTCTGACAAGTTCACCAGGGACTTCACAATCTTCCTCGCTTCCATCCTCGGCTTGGTAGATCGGATTTTCAAAGTCATAATGAACAGTAGCAGAACTATTATCAACAGGATCCAGAGTGGATATGGATCGGAAAACTGTTACGTGCGTGTGTGCAAGAAAACATAGCTTGTTTTGAAAAAAATGACAGGAAAGATAAAGAGCGCAATATTTGAATGCAAAAAGTCCATTGATTTATTGAATATGAATATGCTTATGAAATGACAAAACCCTTGAAAAATTAGCTATTATGCCCCGGGTATAGACACAATGCTTTGAAACACAAAAATAGCAATAACAATTACTCCTGACTAAAGGAAATCGGGATAGTGTCTTCAGCCTTCCAATTATTGGGTCCGTCACCAATTGTTGGGAAAATCCAGCTATCCAAGTCATAATCGTTATCAGTATCTTCCACAACATTGACAGTCTCGTCATGATTAGGCAGAGGGGCAGTGATGCCATTAGGAGTCTCCGGAGGATCAGAGGTAGCCGCCTGTATCTTTCCACTTCGAATGCCGCTTTCAACATGTTCACCTGTTAATATAAGTTCAGTGAAACCCAATGAGGAACTCCTCAATAGATGGCTGTAGAATGGGCCAGTCAGTGTGCTCATGAACATGTCCACCAATTCTCGATCGGTCATAGGGGGTTTGACTCTGCCAGCCAAATCTCTCCATTTCTGAGCATATTCTTTGAAGCTTTCTTTAGAGCCCATAGTCATACTCTGCAGCTGTAGCCGAGTAGGCGCTAGTTCAGAGTTATATTGGTAGTGCTTATAGAAAGCTGTTGCTAAATCAGTCCAGGTGCGGATGTCAGAGCTCTCGAGCTGATAATACCACTCCAATTGTGTGCCAGACAGACTCTCTTGGAAGAAATGGATCCAGAGCTTCTTATTAGTGGTATACGGCTGAATCTTTCTCACGTAAGCTCTCAGATGCATCTGAGGACAAGATGCCCCATCATACTGAGTGAAAGCGGGGACCTTGAATTTGCGAGGAATGATCACATCGGAGACTAGACCCAAACTTTCAAAATCCAGACCGGGCGCCTTCTGACCTTCCATAGCTAGCATGCGTTCTTCCAGCAACTTGTACTTGCCATCTTTTGGAGAGTACTGTTCATTCTCGTAATCTTCATCGTCATCCTCAGGGTTGAAAGGATCAGCATTCTCATCTTCTGAATCTGTCTCTGTTTCCTCTTCTTGACCCTTCGGAATTCTGATTTTGATTCCCGCAGCCTGTCCTTTAAGCCTTCTTCCCGGGTTAATGTAACTCACAACTTTCTTGTCTTTCTTTTTCTCGAGCAAGAGAGCTTTCAGTTCCTCCTGCCCCCTGGATAAGTTCAAGATCATCTCCTGGAGTTGAGCATTCTGAGCATGGAGATCCTTGACAGTTTGTTCGAGGTCCATTTTTCTGTGTGGAGGAAAACCGTGAGAACACTGATCCCTTTAGAGTACCTGTTATGCTATGTTATGCTATGCAATGCATGAAATGTTTTCAAGGCCTTTTGGAATTTAACTTTGCATAAACTACCGAAAAGGGAAACTTTTTTTTTGTTTTTTTTTTTTTTTTTTTTTTTTTTGTTTTTTTTCATACAAAACAGAGCAAAGTTAAATCCCTAAGTCCTTGAAATGGTTAGTACAATGTTATGATGTCATGATGTTATGATGTTATGATGTTATGAGGTTAAATAAATAACAAGCACAAACAAGTCACACAACCATCATTCCTAGGTTTTAAGGCTTGCATGAGTTCCATAGGTAAGTACCCTCCCCACTGAAGTTTGGTTGGTTCAACCTGTCCTAGAATAGTAACCGGGTTCTAGAAGGATCTCAGATCATCGACCTTTCTTTCAGTCCACTTCAGTGCAACGCCAAGTGGTTGACCGAAGCTTCCCTAAAGTCCAATCTCAAAGAGTGTAGTATCGAGTATCAACCAACCCCAGTCGGAACCGAAGTCAGTTATCTCACTACTTTCTAATGGCCAGGATGAGTCAATTAGGGTTCTAAAGGTCTGGTTAATGCTTTAATGACACCACGCGGAAGCCAAATTTTTCCTCAAGTAACATGAGGAACATCAGGACAACCAAAGTGTCACATTAACCGTAGCCACCATTTTAACCATTCCAGTATACGCCGGATAGTCGCGATGATCTATTGCTACTTACCTAAGGTACACTAGATCCGGGTGTAGGATCTTTCACTCAAGAATACCCAAGCAATCCCTTAAAAGTAAATCAGACAATTTGGAATAAGTGATCTTGTTTTTAAGGTAACCTCTCTTTTTAAAGTTTCTCCAGCAGAGTCGCCAGTTCTGTCATACGGTGAACTGACTTGGGGTGTTTTGCTTTTTATCGCAATGTCGCGGATAGCAAGAGTCGCCACCGACTTTTCTTTTATCCAATAAGGAAAGGTGGAAAAGAACAGGAAAGACCTCAATAGATTTTGGGTTCGGGAGGTACATTATACAAAGGGAAGGTGTTAGCACCCTTTGTATCCATGGTTATCCATGGGCTCTTAATTACTGGATCACTTATATTTTTGTCTGAAAAGTGTCGGTGAATTGCTTAAAAATGTTTCGAAAAGAGAGTTTAACTTTGTAATGATTCTCGTATGAATGTATACAAAGTATTTATCTCGCTTGATTTTGAAAACGGTTTAGAAAAATGTAACTTGGTAATGATTCTAGTATGAATGTATACCAAGTGGTGATTTTCTAGGATTTGCAAAGTGTGAGGGGTGGAAAATGTTTTAGGTTATGATCCAGCAATTGAGAGTTATACCTTCCTAAGGTCGTTATGAACGTTTCCTATCCTTATGAGGGTAAAACTGTCCTTACTATTGAGAAGTAAGTAGTTTTATCCTTTGGATGTAAAAGGGTCATCGTAGGGTCATCGATAGGTCATTGAAGGCAACAGTTGTAAGGATACCTTAGCATTCAAAGGGACGATCATCATTTAACCGTAGGCTACACCGAAGGGTCATCGAGGGACAAAATCGTATTTTCGAAGGCAACATCCGAGGGACCATGATTTATTTTATGATGATTTAACCGAAGGGCCGTTGCTAAGTGTATCCCTACATTCGTGGGACATGACCGTTATACCGTAATACCGTAGGGAAAAAGAGAGGTCCAAGATCACATATTTAAAGGCCATATTGTAAAGTTAATTAGGTGATTATGATGAATCTCCACATTAAAATCAATACATTAAAAATAATACATTAAAATTAATACATTAAAATTAATTATTAAAATTAATTATTAAAATTAACACATTAAAATTAATTAAGAAATTTAGGGTGGATCTTCATAAGGGTATCCCACAAATAAAGTGGAAGACCTAACGGCGGTCTTTTTTCTGGGACATATGAACCTGTTTGCAATCGAATTGTAACCTTGAGTTGGCCGATCGGATCGAATTGAGCGGAAGTGACCTTGCTGCCGCCGGCTTTTCCTTCAGGGTTTCCTTTAGGGTTTTCCGTCTGTGAGCGCTAGGGTTTGCTTGCTAGGGTTCTCCTTTCCTCCTTTTTCGTTTTTTTTCATTACTGAAGTGCTGGTATTTATAATGCCCTTTTTCATGACCTAATGGGCTCAGAACGAAGCCCGAAATTTTTTGTTGTCTGTCAGCCTCGCTAGGCGAGCTGGTAGCGAATGTTTGCTTTGCTAGGCGAGCGTGTAGCGAACGTAACGTTCGCTAGGCGAGCGTGTAGCGAACAGGCCAGTTTGGGCCATTTTCTGGATTGGGCCATTCGTGAGCTGGGCCTTTGTCCCTTTAAGATCAGTGCCATAAAATGAGTCGGAATGCCCCTGAAAAATGTCTTGAAATATTAATGGGCAAATTTTGGGGTATGACAAAAATCAAGATCAAAGGAGCATCACACACGACTGTTCACATATGATGCATCAATGGTGAATTGAGGAATTCGTGTACTAGGAGCAAGTTCAATCGAACCTGAGCACTTCACTCACCTCACACATCATCATTCTCAATCTGTTTTGGATCAGGAGGCTCAAACATCTTCAAATTCATCGCTGCCTTCGAAGTAAGGTGAATTTTCGAATCTCACCATTGCTTTAATGCTTATATGCGTTTTGAAGTATGTTTCATGTAGATCATCGTGATACCTTTGGTTTTAGAAATGGTGAAACGTAGAGGAAATTATGATGAATTTTAGTTAGAACACCAAAACCTAATTTGCTCGATCCAAAGAATTTAGGAAGAATTAGTTGAAATCGTTTGCATATTTGAGATCCTGAGGACGAGACCTTTCCGATGGTTATTCGTTTGTGAATTTTAGTTAGAAAATGTTCTTCGCGTGTTCTTGAGCTTGCTGGTAATTTTCTGGAAAAAATGATGAACAATTAGGTGTTTGATCCACTGAACCTCATTTCCATTTTCAAATCTTGTTTAGCGCCAGATCTAGCCAACCAGCACGCGCCACCTCAATTATTTAAACGACCGCGTTTTGGTCTGGGAGCGTGTAATTACAAGTTTGCCATTAAAACCTTTAATTAATTAAATTAATTCAAATAATTATTTAAAAAAATCATACAAATCTTAAAAAAATCATAAAAAATGTTTTAATGGTCAAAAAAATGTGAGGATTTTTTCTATAGTTCCCATTTTCTCTCTAGAATTTTATGGACATAATTTTAGAAATTGTGCTTGGTGAAAAATTGGTTTGACCTAGGGATGTTTGACTTGTATGCAATTTTGACACATTTTGCCATTTCCATTGTGAAATCCTCCTGCCTTAAAATAAATGTCTGAAATTTTTTATGGTGATTGTAGACATGTTGGTGGTGATTTACATATAAAGTTTGTGAATTTTGGATACCTGTGGAGTGAGATATGATTTTTGGAACTTAGGTGTGACAATTTGTGTCACACCTAATTAGGGCAACTTCATGAAATTATTTGCCTGGCCTATACTTGTTAGAATGATTTGAAATTTTGCATGTATGATCATTGATATGTTGAGATGCTATGTGAATTTTTCTGGATTTTTATGTGGCATTTTCAATTTGATTGATATTTTTCATCTCTGTTGGTCAATTATGCAAGCTCATGTGACACATGTTTGTAAATTTAATGTGAAATGCTCATATGGTTTTGGATAAACATGAAATTTGGTATGATGGTTGTAGACACATTGTAGGACATCCCTGTTTTGGTCCCATTCATTTCTTAACTGTTTTCATTGACTTGTGAATTTTTGAAGTGAATGCATGTGTTGATGTTATGGTTTGGCTCATATATTTGTGTCTGTTTTTCTTGATTTTCATTGACATAGTTCTTTTTGTCCAATTGAGCTGAAAATTGACATGCTGTACCTTGAATATGTCCTGTTTAGGTGTAAATTATTTGAGGATTTTTGGAATTGTTTTGATATGGATTTGGTTGAAGTCATTCTGTTTGGATGTTTGGTGTTATGTTTGACCTAGTTTGACTTGTTTTGGTCATGAAATGAATATGGTGAATGGTATAAACATGGGATCAATTGCATTTGCTTTCTATTTGCATTAATTTGGTTTTGGTTGAGAATCCCTTGCTGTTTAGAATTTTTTCTCCCTTTTGGACCCTAGGCTTGGCCTAGTGGTCCAGTTTCTCACATTTGGATTGATTTTTCAGGATGAAAAGCACAATGCTTAAGGAGATTGAACCAAGTGGATTAAATTGATATTGTTTGATGTTGAGAACTAACATAAATTTGTTTTGAAGGTTGTGAAGCTTGAGCTTGAGCTTATAGCTTGCCTTGTTGTGTGTAATCTGTATAGTCTGACTGATTAACATTTGCTGTTTATTGTTGTCTGGCTGAGTACTGATGATACTTGATTGATTTCAGGTACATTTAGTCGCTTACAGTTCTTTAAGAACTTGCTTGCTGCTGCTTGGTTTTTAAACCACTTGAGGTAGGACTTCTGTTCTTCATGTAGTCTGGAGACCCGGTCTGTTATTTGGCCGGGCAAAATGTCTGAAGTCCTCCTTAAGAGGCGATGTTTGTGGTTGTTTACATTTGTGCCAAGCAGGTGAAAGACCTCTATGAGGCAATTGGTGGAAGCCAAGGGATATGCAATCTATCCCCCACTATTCTGTGAGTCGTCCCTCTGCTCACACGGCTGTGTGTTGATGCATTGGGGCACAAACCCAAGATCTCGTGCTGTTGCACAATCGAGTCAGAGTCTTTGAGCATAGAAGGGTCCCTCCATTCTGGACCCACGCTCCTTTGTCAGAAGCTCTCCCTGGTTAGGGATAAGAGCTGTGAGGTCTCATCCTCACTTCACCTTTTCATCTGCTTCACCTTAGCCTCGTAATGGCAAGGTTAAGAGCGAATAATACCCATGTACAGATGACTTGCTTCGGCAGTCAAACCCATTGTTTGAGCCCACTTGACTGGTTATAGTGTGTGCTATGTGAATATTTGTTTGACATGTTTGCTTGAAATGTTTGTTTTGATTTGTATGCTTGTATGCTTGCTTCTTTCCTGGATAGGATTAGTTTGCAGTTGTGCAAGTAGGTAGAAACCTCAACGTAGGGTAATGATGCATGACAACACTAGGCTCGAGTACAGCTCCCTGGTAGTGTGTCTTCCCTTGGTTTCTGGCTAGATTTTCTTCCCTTGAGGGGGAACTACATCGCCCTGATCCTTGTTCCAGACGAGGTATGTAGGCAGGAGACCGTGCGAGGTCTCTCCGGGCAACCTTTTTCTTTTTTGTGTGTGTTTACTTGTCATCTGATTGTGTGTTTGGTTCGGATGCCGACGTAAGTCCAGTGATTGGCTGTCGGGCTCCACGTTTGCCCTTTTGGGTGTGTTTTGGTTCGGATGCCGACGTAAGTCCAGTGATTGGCTGTCGGGCTCCACGTTTGCCCTTTTGGGTGTGTTTTGGTTCGGATGCTGACGTAATTCCATCGAGTGGTTGTCGGGCTCCATGTTTGCCATCTGTTTGTGCGTTTTGTGTTGTTTGGCGTGCGTAAGCCGAACTACAGTGGCTCTGATTCTCGTTCCAGACGAGATATGTAGGCATAGGATGCGATGTCCTATCGAGCTATCTCCCCCTTAACCCCACCTGCGTTCCTTGTGTGTGTGTGTGTGATGTTTTAGCAACCTTTTCTTTTCTTAGAACGTGGATCCCGTCGAGTACGACGGACGTGAGGGGTGCTAATACCTTCCCCTTGCGTAACCGACTCCCTTACCCTTTCTCTTTGGTCGCAAGACCATTTCCTTTCCGGGTTTCTCTGAGCGTTTCCTTTCCCTATCTTGGGATAAATAACGCGCAGTGGCGGCTCTGTGTTGTGTTTTTATTTGAGTCCCGCCGGTTGTTTTTTCGCGGATGCGACAGTTACAACTACCTTTTTATTTTCCCGCCTTTTTCTCTTTGAATTCATTTTATAACTTAAGTTCTTCTCCTTTAAACTCAATCAAATTGAATAAATGAACTCTTATTCTATTTCGATGCTTATCTAGAATGGTGGAATGAATAGAAGCCAAAGAAACTAAAAGAAGACTTATGAGGTTTAGGGCGAGTAGCCCTTGCTCGCATATAACCACAATTGTCTTTAATTTTACAAGGTGAGTATGACACTAGGACAAAAAGTACTCAAAACAAACAAGGTAAAAATAGTTATGCTTTATTAACATCATATCATTACAAGTACAATGATTGGATAGTGGATTCAGGGGCAACAGACCATATGACTTTTTATAAAATAGATTTGACAACAAATGATTCACCAAGATGAACCAACATTATAATGCTAATAGGGTTATATAACCAATGATTGGGGCTAGAAATGTAGTATTATGACCACTTATATCCTTACCAATTCCATCTCTTTCATAAACTCATACCAGTAGGATAATTCATTGAAGATCTAAATTGTGTAGCTCTAATGTATCCAAATTTTTGGCATTTTAAAGATATCCTCACCAAGGATATCATTGGGCGTGGTGTTGAGAGATGGGTTATCTACTACATGGAAGACTTCGACTCAAGTAGAAGTCATAATGTGTGACACTCAAGTGGAACTAGTGAAAAATTGATTTGGCTATGGAACTGCCGTCTAGAACATCCTTCCTTTGACTACATGAAACATTTGCTTCCAAAATTATTTCCGGGCTTTGGCCGATCAGTTTTAAAGTGTGATACATGTATTTTGGCTAAAAGTCAGCGTGTACCATTTCTGATTAGTTTAAATAGAATTCCTCATGGACATCTTTTTGATATAGTTCACACCTAGGTTTGGGGTCCATCTCCCATTACCACAACATCGAGTAATCATTGGTTTGTCACTTTTATTGATGATTGCACTCGCATGACATGGTTATATTTCATAAAAAAATAAAAATGATTTTTTTATGTGTTTTGTACTTTTCATGCTATGGTCAAAAATCCATTCTCAACAAGTGTTACAATTCTTATATCAGATAACGGGGGGATGTGAATAAACAATTTCAAGCCTACCTCCAAGACCATGGCTTGTAGCATGAAATCTTGTGCCCTCATACTCTATAGAAAAATGGAGTAACTAAACACAAGAGTCGACATGTTTTAGAAAATTACATAGCCTTACTAATTAGAGCTAGTGTACCCAATAGGAATTGGAAAGATCCAGGGGATACTGCAGTTCATTTACTAAACAAAATGTTATCGAAGGCATTGTAATTTAGAACTCATTTACAGGTTTTGGGAAAGCATTTTTCCTTGCCTTCTAGCTCACTAATTTCCCCAAGGGTATTTGTATGTGTTGTGTATGCCCACTTACACAAACACCAACTAAAAAAACATGAACCATGTGATGTGAAATGTGTGTTTTAGGGATATGCTACTAACATAAAAGGCTATCACTTATATGAGTCGACCACCAAATGTTATTACACCATAATGGATGCAACATTCTTGAGTCTAAAAAATTACTACTCATCTTCACCAATCACTTCATCTTCAAGGGGAGAGAATTAGTAAAGATATAAAATGGTGGGAATACCAAATCATCGAGGATGATAGTCATGAAGCATTGATGAATGATAGTTGTATCAATGGAAACAATGATGCTTGTATCACTGCAAATGATATAGTAGAGAATCTTGGCCATGACATATTAGTGGAGGAATCTAATGGTGATGATGTAGTTGTCACTAAGAATTATAATACCGTAATTTTGGATGTTGAGAATTGTTGGGAGGAAATCCAAAATGAAACAGAATTATCCAACAAAGCAATCTCTCCCAAATATCAAATGCAATGACAATAAATAAAACACACAACATAATTTTAGCATGGAAAAACTTCCTTTAACTAGGAGTAAAAAATCACAGGATCCGTAGGCCACTTAAATATCCATTATAATCAAACAATGGGTACCAGAAAGGTTATCTCTAACACTAGTTATAGGAATACATAAATATCATCAAGATCTATAATTAATCTTGGAATATAACAAGAATCAGGAGATACAATTAACCAAAACAACCACAAAAATTGTACCTCAGAAATTCACTCATCAGGAAGAGTTAGAATACTCAAAATTCGATCTCCACCATTAAGAATGTACCCCTATGATGTTGAACAGTGTCAACAAAAATCAGTACAATCTGACGGTTTGATTGTGAGAAACCTCCAATCTCCTATGACTGATCTACTATGAATAAGGGCTACGAGAATTTCACTCTCCTCTCAAATTTTCTTTTTTTGTTTCTCACCTTATGAATTATTGACCTAATTCTCTTTGTTTTATAATAACAAAGGCTCACACACACATGGGCTACTAACCCATATTCATGTGGGCCACTCCAAATATGAGGGATAACCCAACAAATTCCTTTGACCGACTAGTTGAAGGGTAACACCAATTTGGCTACCATGCGACAAAACTCAAACTTTCCCCTAGGAAACACCTTTGTTAACATATCTGAACCATTATCATCAATGTGAATCTCCTCAAGCTCCATCAACTTAAAATCCAATGCATCACGAATATAATGATAATGAATATCAATATGCTTCGACCTTGAGTGAAAGGAGGAATTCTTCGACAAGTGAATGACACTGGTTATCACAAAACAATACATGCTTTTCTTGTTTGACACAAAGTTCCATTGCACATTTCCTCAACTATAAAAAATATTTTTAAGCTTCTACATCGGTTATAAACTCGGCTTCAATAGTAGAGAGTGCAACACACTTTTGCAACTTTGATTGCCAAGCCACGACTCCCCCCAACAAAAGTCACCATATACCCTGAAGTAGATTTTCGATCATTTAAGCTTTATGCTAGATCTGAATGTGTATACCCAACCAACATAGGCTTCTTGCATCGTAAGGTTAGCTTTAAATTCGACGAGCCATACAAATATCTCATCACCCATTTCATGGCCTCCCAATGATTGTTTCTCAGATTTGAGAGATAACGACTCACCATTCCCACGGCATAAGCAATATCAGGTATTTTACTAACCATAACATACATCAAACTACGTACGGCCGACGAATATGAAATGTTCTTCATACTCAAGTTCTCTTCATCCGTAGATGGACGTAGTTTATGACTAAGCTTGAAATGAGAAGCAAGTGGAATGATCACCGCTTTAGCCTTATCCATACTAAAACGTTGAAGGACATTCTCCACATACATTTCTTGTGATAATTGTAGCGGTAAATTCATGACCATCGAGTTATGGATAAACTCGACGTCAATAAAACCAGAGTCGCCATTGCGTTTTTATTGTTTCCAAAGGAAAAGGGAAAAAGTAAGAATAAAATCCAAAGATAAAAAGTTCTCAAATCAAAACTAATAAAATATCAGAGATTATAGGTAAGGGGGTTGGTTACACAGAGGGAAGGTATTAGCACCCAAAGTGTCCTAGGTACTCATAGGGAGCCCTTTTTGTATGCAAATGTTTTGGTTGAAAATGATGTTTGATAAAAAGGAATGAGGGGATGAGAAAAAGAATTCATTAATTATATTTTTGTGTTTGACAAGACCTTCGGTCTTATGCCTACGTACCAACATAAAAATGAGGGATCAAAACCCCGTAGTTCGTGGTAAAAATTTCAAAGAAGTTGGTGAATTGATTTTAACAAAGGTTTTAAAAGAAAATGGCACAAAATGTCCAAAGATTTAAATGAGGTTGTTAGTTCTTTTTGTCTTTTGAAATTAAAGTCAATATGGTTAAGTTCATTTACAAGTTTGATAAAAAAATGTTTGAAAATTCAATGGCATAAGGACAAAGTTTCTAATCATTAAAACATGTCTAAGTTGAAAACACAAACAAAGAAGGTTTTGAAAGGAGGGAGAGATTTTGAAATTAAATAATTGGGAGGAGATGAAGAGACTATCCTAGACAAAAATTAAAAGTTAAAAGTTGAAAATATCTGACCAATGGGATGCAATCCAGAAGACAAGAATGTCAAATAGAAACTCATTTCCTTTGGACTTTTGAGCAAGCAATAAGCATAAGCAAACATCCAAGCAACTCATATGAAGACCGAGACATTAAATAAAGATAGCCATAATATCCAAGCAAGCACTCCAATAGCCAGCAATCTTCAATATCTTCATAATAGATCAGATGAAAATATTCCTTGGCAAACTCATAGAAACAATCATCAGACCACAATAATAATAACAGTATAACATCTTAAGCACAAAGGCAAAGTAACAAATGAACCAAGGGCACTCAAGGTTTGCATCAGATGAAAGGCATAGACAAGGATAACTCAGTCTCAAATGGTGGCATTAGTCAGGTCCTCAAAGCATATGGAGGTTGCCTATTCTAAGTCCAAAAGTTCAAATCAAGTCCAACAGTCCACCAAGATATTTTTTAAGGGTTTTGTTGTTATTAAGTATTTTAAGGTCCTAAGACCACAAACAAAATCACAAGCACACAATATATACAAGCACAAATGATATGGATCAAGTGAGCAAAGTGAAAATGACTGAAACATAAACATCTTGCATGAAATGTAAATGGCAATGAATGATAAAGATACAAAAATTTAAATTGCATTAAGGAAACGACTTGAAAGTAAAGAAATATTAATAAGACGTTAATGGAGTGTTAGTTAAAGAATTTTAATTGTTTAAGTCATTCCTTGGAGAATACTCAACCATCCATTCACAAGTATGAAGACCTAAACCAAGACATTATCCATGAGAAGGGCTCCAAATTGGATAAATCAACAAGTATGTCACTAGCTCTCATGAATGGAAAAAAGGTCAAGTCTTCACACAATGCCCTGAAGAATGGGAGACTTACAATCTCACTTACTAGAATGTTATACCTTTTGGGACATATTTAGCTCTATGTTAAGCAATCGTAATTGGACTTATGTAGAAGTCACAACTATTTGAGGTCGGGCAATAAAAATATTGGTGTTAATGCATGTTAGAGACATGGTACAAAGAACCAAGCTCCTAAAACATACCACACACACAAATAAAGTGGGAGAGACCTATCTTAGTCAGACTCATGTTGATTCATCTGACACAAGGTCATTGACGAATCAACTAGCATTTGAGTTGAAGAGAATTCATTGGTCAATGATGGATTGGGGAAGAATAAGGATGAAGCTGAAGAGGGAAGGGGAAATAGAAACTCAAATTGATCATAAGAGGAATTTTATCTGATCAATACTATCAATTCATTTTGAGGGATGAAATGTACATTTCATCAACCCTCTAAATCTAATAATATTGATCAAATGAAAGTTCAAATCAATCATGATCAAGGCCAAACAGAAAGTCAAACATCACAAAGTCAACCAAATGGCTCAACAATATTTTTAAACAATTAAACAATAAAAATCAAATTAAAAAATGAATTAAATGCATTTTTAAAGTAAAAACCTCAAGTTCCTTCAAATCACCAAATAAATGACCAAGGGATTCATCCTAGGTCGAACAAGGTCAAAGGACCTTAGAAAAATTTCATAATTTTTGAAAAATCATAAGTATTTTAAAATATTTAAAAACAAGTCAAAAATCATTTAATTCACAAAAAATAACAAAATTAATCCAAAAAATGGTTTTAATTCAGAATATGGAAGAGGAAAATATTTAAAGGTTTTTGGTGAAAGTTCCATATATTTTGGATTAAAAATGGATTTAATATGAATTAAACAAAATATGGCTAATTAAAATAAAATCAGAATTAATAAAATAAATGGAAAAAACATGGACCATCAAATCTCCCTCATTAATTGAGGTGACATATCTGATGACCACGCGCTTAGGGACTACCAAACACGTGACTTAATGCGCTGCAACAAGAGTCAAACAAAACAAAGACCCTAATTAAAATGTGGATGCATGATCAGATGGATGAGAGAATGCCAACACACCACCGGAGTTAGGGCTCCGGTGGACCTCACCGAACTGGTCCACCACCAACTTTCATGAAAATAAAAGATGCATATACTATTTTGGAGAGAAAAATGTCAGAAATCCAAATCTGCCCTCAGAATTTTCCAATTCTCACTATATTGAAAGATACATGGAATTGAAAATTGAGGAGTATGAACTGAGTTGCTTCGATTTGACCTCAAAGCAACTCAATCTTGTTGAGTATATTGGTAGGTCTTCAGACAACCAAAGAACAAGCAAAATAATGGAGAATTGAGGGAGAATCGAAGAAGAGAAAATCTAGAAAATTCACCTTCGGTTTGCTTCAAATGAGCTTGATCTCTCTTCCAATTTGGCTTGGTTTACTTCTAACAACTTGCAGGAAGTGAAATGAATGATCAAAGGGCTTGGATTCTTGGAGTTTCAATTCCAAAACAGAATGAAAATTGAAACTCGATTTCAAGAGAAATACTCAAGTTTATCCTTTCAATGGAGGTTAGGGAAGAAACAGGTCAAATCTTGGGCAAGGGGATCCCTATTATGAACTTAAGGACCATGTATTTATAGGTTACCAATTGCTTTCCACACCATTTCAAATTTTTCCAAAAATTGTAATATCATGGTGCATGCTTGCATGGGCGTACACAAGGCCCATGAAATGATGCAAATATGTCCAAATTCAAATCCAAGTGATGCCTAAATAATAACATGGAACCATGCAATGTTGATTTGAAAATTGGTCATGAAATCTTCCAAATGGGGCCATGCATTACACCCATGCGCAAGTCACTCAAAAATGCTCCAAAAGCCATGATATTGAATTTTTTGGAAAGGTAACATGAAGGGGAACAACTTTTATGTTGAAACTTTTTCCATTTGGAGCTTGGATCATGATTAATTTTGATGTAGAAGTTGGATAAATCAAACATGATTGAAAACTTTCTAAGTTAAAAGTCAAATGGCCACTTTTTTCCACCTTGAATAACTTTTTTCTATGAGTTTCAAATGAAAATTCTTCCTTATTAAAAGTTGTAGATATTTCATTCCTATTCAATTTGGTCACAAATTGTACACCTTTTGAATCTTTCATGAGGGAGTTATGGATTTTAGAAGTTGAGGAAAATTGCTTGTTCAATGATGATGGCCCAAAATGACCTATAATGTTTCCTCTTGGTACATGCTCTTGCAAGTAGAATTTGACATTTATCAAAGAAGAAAAATTGTTGAAGACATCTTTAAATTAATCATGAAACTTGTAAGGCCTTCATATAATAAATATTGAGCAAGTTATGATTCTTGGAAGTTGACTTCCTATCTAGGGCACAAACAAAATGACCTATAAGTTTTCACCATAAAAAATGACTTTCTAAGCAAACTTAGCTCTTGATGCCAACATTAAAGTTGTTTGGAATGTCATAAAGAGTAACTTTTATTTTTGAATCATTTTCATATGACAAACATTGTAGGAGATAGGGTCTAGGGAACCTCAGATTTGACCAGTTGACTTTCTCTTGTCAACCTCTTTGAACCAACTTGCAAACTTGAAGTTCTTTTACTCTTTGGGGATAATGGAGGATCATATATTCTTATGATGATTCTCAATGAAGTATCCCATGATATATTTGACCAAGATACCTAGATGAATTAGGGCTTCCAAGGCAAACAAGCTTCAAACTCTTGATGAATTCTTGATCAAAATGACAAATAAAGAACATGGGGGTACATATATGATACTTAGAACCAATGTTAACCTTTCCTTGATTGATCTCTTGCATTAAGAGTCTCAAACCCTAAATATGAACTTGAGGAGGCATAGGTGGACACACACTACCTACAAAAGAAAGAAAGTTACACTAGACATATTTTTGGTATTTTAGTTAGTAAAAAAAAGAAAATAAATTAAGATACAATCAAAAGTGCTTGGTGATCTTCTCCCAATACAAATCCAATGAATGAGAGGTGAGGAGGATACTAAGGTGTGATCCCAAAGCCAATGCAAATGATGAGATAGCATGAGGGATCTTAGGGTCAAAATTGGGGTCTTACAATAAGTACAACTTCTTCTCATTTTGATATCGAACAATTTCAATACCAAGAATTTTCCGAGCCTCTCCTAAATCCTTCATAGCAAAAGATTCACTTAAAGTTTTCTTCAACTCTTTTAGAAATGTCCTTTCCAACAATTAACATATTATCCACATAAAGCAAGAGAATAATGAAATCACCTTCGGAGAAATTTCGGAAAAACACACAATGATTGGCCTTGGTTATCTTATACCCATGTTCAATCATCATCAAGTTGTACTTTTGATACCATCGGTGAGGTGCTTGTTTCAAACCATAAAGACTCTTTACCAATTTGCAAACATAGTCTTCTTTGCCCTTCTTTCGGAATCCATCTGGTTGCTCCATGTAAATTTTTTCATGTAGATCACTATGAAAGAAGTTCGTTTTCACGTCCATTTTCTCTAATTCGAAATCAAGACTAACGACTAGCCCAAGAACCAATCGAATAGATTGCATCTTTATAATCGGAGCAAAAATCTAGCCAATGTCAACACCTTTCTGTTGTTTAAAACCTTTTACCACCAAGCGAGCCTTGTATCTTTTTTGAGAAGTACACTCATCTTGCTTAATTTGACAAACAAATATATTCTTCAATGCTCTCTTACCATTTGGAAACTTCACTAACTCAAAGGTATTATTCTCACGAAGTGATTGCATTTCATCCTCCATTGCATCCATCCAATCCTTTTTATTCTCATCCTTCAAAACTTCTTCAAAGCTTTCAGGTTCTCCACCATCGGTAAGAAAATAATACTCATTCGATAGGTATCGAACAAAATGCCTTTTATCACGAGTAGAACGCCTCAACTCATTAGAAGCAACCAGTTGCTCAACACTTTCAACCTCTTAATCAATCTTATTTTTAATAACGTCTTCCGTAGCACCTACAACAACAATATCATTAGGATTTAAAACATTATCAATATCAAACCCATACCTTGATTTTCAATTGGAACATCTTCGAAAGTGATAGAGGTAAGAGTAATAGTAGTTGAGCATGTATCAACCATTTCTTCAACTTCAAAAATCAGATCTTTATTCTGAACATTATCGATGTCCTCAATGGTATAATCCTCCATGAATATGACATCACGACTATAAATAAGCTTTCGTTGAACTGGATAAAAGAATTGATACCCAAACTCATCAATACCATGCCCAACAAACACACATTTCTTCGACTTCTCATCCAATTCCGATCTCCCATCCTTCAAAATATGCACATAAGCCATGCACCCAAACATCCAAAGATGGTTGTAGGAAACATCTTTACTGCTCCAAACGTGATTTGGAATATCAAACTTCAACGGAACACATAGAGTGAGGTTTAAAAGATGTACAACCGTTCTCAATGGTTCTCCCCAAAAGTATTTTGGTAACTTTGACTGAGAAAGTAGACATCTCACCCTTTCCACCAAAGTTATATTCATTCTCTCGGTTAATCCATTCAATTGTGGTGTCTTTGGAGGAGAATTTTGATGAAGTATACCTTTGTCTTGACAATACTTATCGAAATGTCCAACATACTCTCCTATATTATCAGTTCGGATACACTTGAGCTTTTTCCTCATTTCTCTTTCAACTGATGCTTGAAACGATTTGAAGATATCTAACACTTGATCTTTTGTCTTAAAGGTATAAGCCCTTGTTTTCCGAGAATAATAATCAATGAAAGCCACAAAGTAATATGCACCACCAAGATATAGTGTCTTCAATGAACCACACACATCGGAATATACTAAATCGAACACTTTCAATTTCCTCTTTGGTTCGAATAACATAAGAGAAAATCGCCTTTGCTTACCTGCCAAATAATGCGAACACTTTCTCAAATTTGCATCGGAAACACCATACAACACATTCTTCTTATCCAAAATGCTCAAACCCTTTTCACTCATATGACTCAAACGCTTGTGCCATAATTTGGATGAGCTATCATTGACATAAGTATTGATGTAGCACTTTGAAACCCCAAGTTGGACGATATACAAGTTTGAATTCCTTTTTCCTTTAGAAACCACCATTGAGCCTTTCTTTAACTTCCATTCATTGGCCGAAAAAGAATTATCATGTCCTTCATTATCCAACTTTCCAACCGATAAAAGGTTAAATCAAAGTTCTATAATGTGTATCACACCTTTGAGAACTAGAGTAGTCACATTTCTAGTTTCAACATAAATATCTCATATTCCAATGACATTAGCTTGCCCATTATTTGCCATGAGAACAACCCTAAAGTCACCGATCACGTAAGTTGAAAAAAGATCATGTCTCAAGGTTGCATGAGTAGCAGCACCACTATTAACCACCCAATCCATCTCATCACATGAGATATTTACATTCTCTATAAAACTATCACAAACAACAAAGAAATAATCAACAATATCAACATCTTCATTATTGTTACCTTCTTTTTTGTCATTGTTGTAGTTCTTCTTCTTTTTTTCCCTTTTAAACTTTCGGAAATACCTTATTATGTGTCCCTTTTCCCCGTAATGATGACACTCAATATTAGAGAATCTATTAGATCTTTCTTATGATTTACCATGTGATGTCCCACAATTACTTGAACCTCTATTTTGATGTCTCCCCCTCGATTCGATAACCAACACCTCTAAATATGAAGAAGAACCTTGTGACTTACGCCTCAACTCCTCATTTAACACACTACTTTTAGCTAAGTCCATAGAGATGATACCATTTGGAGCGGAGTTAGACAAGGATGTCCTAAAAGTATCCCAAGAATTAGGAAAAGTACCAATAAGCCACAAACATTGAATTTCATCATCAAAAGTAAGATTCATCGCTGTCAATTGATTAAGAATCATTTGGTAAGTGTTCGAGTGATCGGTCATTGGTGAACCATCACTATACCTCAATTACATCAATTTCTTGAATAAGAACAACTTATTGTTCCCCATTTTTCTTGCATACAACTCCTTAAGTTTGGTCCAAAAAGAGCGAGCATGGTGTCGCATCCGCGAAAAACAACCGGCGAAGCTCAAATAAAAACACAACACAGAGCCGCCACTGCGCGTTATTTATCCCAAGATAGGGAAAGGAAACGCTCAGAGAAACCCGAAAAGGAAATGGTCTTGCGACCAAAGAGAAAGGGTAAGGGAGTCGGTTACGCAAGGGGAAGGTATTAGCACCCCTCACGTCCGTCGTACTCGACGGGATCCACGTTCTAAGAAAAGAAAAGATTGCTAAACATCACACACACACACAGGGAACGCAGGTGGGGTTAAGAGAAGGGAGCTCGATAGGACATCGCATCCTATGCCTACATATCTCGTCTGGAACGAGAATCAGAGCCATTGTAGTTCGGCTTACGCACGCCAAACAACACAAAACATACAAACAAACAAGGGTGGCAAACATGGAGCCCGACAACCACTAGATGGAATTACGTCAGCATCCGAACCAAAACACGCACAAAACGGCAAACGTGGAGCCCGACAGCCAATTACTGGACTTACGTCGGCATCCGAACCAAACACAATCAGATAACAAGTAAACACACGCAAAAAAGAAAAAGGTTGCCCGGAGTGGTCTCGCACGACCACCTGCCTACATACCTCGTCTGGAACGAGGATCAGGGCGATGTAGTTCCCCTGAAAGGGAAAAAGATTTCAGCCAGAAACTGGGGAAAGACACACTACTAGGGAGCTGGACTCGAGCCTAGTGTTGTCATGCATCGTTACCCTAAGTTCAGTTTTCTATCCTACTTGCATAAGCAAACTACTCCTATCCAGGAAAGAAGCAAGCATACAAGCGTACAAAATAACTCAAGCATACATCAAATGAGAACAAGCATCTCAAACAGATATCCACATAGCACGCACTATAACCAAACAAGTGGGCTCACACAATAGGTTTGACTGCCTCAGCAAGTCATCTGTACGGGCTGTGTTTGCTCTTAACCTTGCCATTACGAGGCTAAGGTGAAGCAGATGAAAAGGTGAAGTGAGGATGAGACCTCACAGCTCTTATCCCTGACCAGGGAGAGCTTCAGACAAGGGAGCGTGGGTCCAGAATGGAGGGACCCTTCTACGCTCAATGACTCTGACTCGATTGTGCAACAACACAAGATCTTGGGTTTGTGTCCCAATGCATCAACACACAGCCGTGTGAGCAGAGGGACGACTCACAGAATAGTGGGGGATAGATTGCATATCCCTACCTTCCACCAATTGCCTTGATTAAGGACTTTAACTGCTTAGGCACAATATTAAACAATCACAAACATTGCCTCTTAAGGAGGACTTCAGACAGTTTGCCCGGTCAAATAACAGACCGGGTCTCCAGACTACATGAAGTTAGGAAGTTATACCTCAATGCAAGTTGCTTAAGCAAAGAAAAGCAAAAGTTCACAAGGAACTGAGCAACTAAAAGTACCTGGAAACAGTCAAACACAGTTAGTACTCAGACAGACAAAATAAACAGCAAATATTAATCAGTCAGACTATACAAACTAATGCACAACAAAGGCAAGCTATGAGCTCAAGCCCAAACTTCACAACCTACAAAACAAAGTTATGTTAGTGTACAAACATCAAACAACATCAATTGAATTGACTTGGATCATTCTCCACACACATTGCACCTTTTCATCCTGAAAAATCAATCAAATGTTAGAAACTAGACCACTAGGCCAAGCCTAGGGTCCAAAGGCAAGAAAAATTCCTAAACAGCAAGGGATATCCAACCAAAGTCAAATTAATGTCAAACAAAAGCCAACACAATTAGTCCCATGTCCATATCATTCATCATGTTCATTTTATGCACAAAACAAATCAAACTAGTTCAAATGGAACACCAAACATCCAAACAGAACTATTGCATTCAATTCCATATCAAAGCAATTCCAAAAATCCTCAAATAAATTACACCTAAACAGGACATATCCTAGGTCTAGCATGTCAAATTTTAGCTTAATTGGGCAAAGGGAACTATGTTAATAAAAATCAACAAAAACAGACACAATTATATGATCCAAACCAAAGCATCAACACATGCATTCACTTCAAAAATTCACAAGTCAATGAAAACAGTAAAGAAATGAGTGGGACCAAAACAGGGATGTCACATCATGTGTCTACAACTATTATACTAAATTTCATGATCATTCAATACCATATGAGCATTTCACATTAAATCTACCAACATGTATCACATGAGCTTGCACAATTGACCAATCAGATATGAAAAATAGCAATCAAATTGAAAATGCAATGGAAAAATCCAGAAAAATACACATAGCATCTTAACATGTTAATGAACATCCATGCAAAATTTCACATCATTCTAACAAGTCTAGGTCACTCAAAAAAATCCAGCAAGTTGACATAATGAGGTGTGACACAAATTGTCACACCTAAGTTCAAAATTCATATCTCAATGACCAGGTATCAAAAATTCATGAAATTTACATGTAAATAAACATCAACCAGTCCACAATCATCACAAAAATTTTCAGACATTTATTTGCAACCATGAGCATTTCACAAAGGAATTGGCACAATGTATCAAAATATAGCACATGTTAAAGAACCTTAGGTCAAACACAATTATTACCATGCACAACTTCAATCAATAGGTCAAATAAATCCTACAGTCAACAAGGAAGTCAACACAAAAATTCCTATATTTTTCTGATTTTTTATTGATTTTTTATGAATTTTTTAAAGATGTCATGAATTTTTAACAATTTTTTAGAATTTAATTAATTAATTAAGATTTACCAATGGCATAATTGTAAATTGTTACAGGCGGGGGCGGTAAACGGGTTATTTGAATTTTCAAATGGATTTTCAGATCAAACACTCAATCTTCATCGTTTTCACTCGAAAAATTTCCAGAAACCTATGAACTCGATGATCCATGAATCTCAACCAAAATGAACATGTGGCATATGGTTAGAACCGTCTCAACACGCACAATCCAAATATCAACCTAATTTAACCTAAAAGTTCCTAAATCTCACGGATCGATCGAGTTAGGGTTTTGGTTCGAAACTTCAAATCCAGATTACATAAGCTATAGTTCACCATTTGCAAAACCAATCATATCACTGTACTCTACATTCAACACACTACGATATGCACACAACAATCGAACAAATCTTGAGATTCTAAAAAATGGAAACCTGGAATGGTAGTGGAGATGTTGATGTTCTTCACGCGTTTAAGTCCAAAACAGATGCGAAACAAGCTTCAATAAGTTGAATGCCAGGCTCAGGTTCAATTAATTCCACTCCTAGCGCGCGAATTTTTGATTCACCATTGATGAGTGCACTTTTGACAGTTGAGCTTTGGTGCTTGATTGATGATGAGATGCAAAAACAGTTGATGATGATGATGAGAGAAGATCAACACAACCAGAATTTCGAAGATTGAGCAAGAGTTGAGGAAGATTTTTGGATTTGAAGTTCAATGTGTTCTTGAGAATTTGAGAGAATGTGGAAGGTTTTTTTTTTGATCTGATCTTGATGAATGTGCATTCTGTTATGATTAGAATGTGATTATGAATATATATGATTGCTTAATCACCACTTAACCATGTTTAATTAACCAAATGGAATGTGTTAGTGAAATGGTTAATTTTCAAGTTAGGGACAAAATGGTACTTTCACATATAAGCCAATGCCAGCTCATTGACAGCTCACACACTCTCAAAATGACATGTGTGAGCTGTTGCAACTTGTTTCACTCTCATTGGATGCATATTTCTCATTTTCACTATGTGATTGCACTTTGTCCATTTTTGCAATTTCATTTCAATGGCCAATTTCCAAACCATGAAGCCTAGCCATGTTATGATGATTCCAACAACTTTCAAATACCATTTATGAGGTGTTGCAAAAATCCCCACTCAAAAATTCCAATTATTTCACAAGTTGGACAATTTTGCCCCTGGTCCATTTAACTGTCCAGTTGAAATTTGACTTTTTGCATTGACCACTTTTGGGAAAATCCAATTATGCACCATGAAAGTACATGTCAAATGGAGTTTGTGCATATAAAGAACTTCCAATTTGGACACTCCATGTGGAAATTATGGCCCTCTGATTATGGGTCGTTTTTGAAATTCACTGAGCCATAATTTTCCAACCATACATGGGATTTTCAAGTTCTTGGACTTTTTGGAAAGGTGAGAACAAGATCTACAACTTTCATGTTGAACAAATTTTCATTTGAAGCTTCCTTGGACACGTGGTCTTGAGGTCAAAAACTTTCCATTTTTGGAAACTTCAATTACAAGTCACTTTCTATTTTTGGCAGTTTTTGTCCTGACTTGATTTTCTTCATTCTTAAGCTTTGAGATGTCAAATAACACTTGTTCCAACATGAATGAAGTGCATCTAACTCATTTCCACCTCCAAATCCATCAGATCATGTACAGTTGACCACAGTTGACTTTTTCATCTGATAGATGAATTTGGCAATGCATAGATCAATCTGAGCTCCAATCTTCAACTGAAATGGCCCAAGGGTGAAACCCTAGCCTCAATAAGCACAATATAACCATAGAATGAACCCCATAACCATCATAGACCCCATCTCCTGATCATGCCCTAATTGGCCCAATGCAACTGATTAGGGTTGACCAATGGTCAAAACCCTAATCTCAAGGAATCCTGCTTCAACACTTGATGATAACCAACCATGATGATGATGATGAATCATTGTAATCAAGATGAAGATCAATATCCTTGGAGAATCATAAAACCCTAATTCACAGCCCAATCCTCAGATGGCTAATGATCAGTCAACAAAACCCTAGCTTGCACTTTGACTTCCTCATCTTCTGATCAGGACTTGTGAGGATGACTTGCACAATGTAACCACATGATATGCAATATGCAATGCCTAATGACCTAAAAATAATATGTAATATGTTATGCTAGTCCCAAGAGAGGAGGGCAAATTTTGAGGTGTTACAGCTGCCCCTATTCAATCCACTGTGAACCTGTCGATACGAATAGCCTTGGCTTTCGGATGATCAGGATGAAGAGTGATTGAATACCAAGAACAGACGAACAATTTGCACTCTGATGGGATAATAATTAACAACGCCTGTCAGCATCGGCGAAGAAACAATCTCGAAAAACGTCGACCTGGATACCAAAATCAATGGTAACTCAGGGATAACCATGGTCTGATCACCACACATCCACGCGGGATTATCATCTCCTCTTTTTTTTTGCTTTTCTTGAACCCCGAAATTTTCTTATTGCGCAAACGATCCTCAGATCTCTGCATTTGAACCCCAGAAGATTTTCTCTGCTCTTTTTATTTTCTTTTCTTGGACCCCGAAATTTTCTCTTGCGCAAATGATCCTCAGATCACCGCATTTGAACCCCAGAAAATGCCGCAGCACTCCTTTTTGCCAAAATAATGAACCCCAATCTCCAGTTTGAACCCCAGAAAATGCCTCAACATTTCCCTTTCTCCAATCTCTCGTGATAATTCCGCTGGCAACGTCGGAAATAACACCACACCACTCTGAGGGCGACATGTTAGAGGGTAAACCTTCATAAAGAAGGTAACATGTGTAACTCTTCCTCAGAAGACACCTATACCGACCTCCATTGGCCTCAGCCAGAGTCTAAGGTGACACATGAACAGAAGAAAATCCTAAGGACCTCATCCTGGATATAATCTTCAACTCTATCTCCATTTGAACCCCAAAAAATACCTCAGTATCTCCTTTTCTCCGTTTGAACCCCAGAACATGCCTCAGCATTTCTTTTCTCCATTTGAACCCCAGAACATGCCTCAGCATTTCTTTTCTCCATTTGAACCCCAGAACATGCCTCAGCATATACCCTTCTCTGATTAAACCCCGATCTCCAGAAAATGTCGCAACATCTCCTTTTCTCCATTTGAACCCCGGAAAATCGCGCTGATCGCGTAACGTCTTCTGATTTTATCTCCATCTCTGTCTGACGGAAACATTTCCTCCAATATCGCACTACTGGGGAACATTGCTAATCTGACGTTTTGATGCTAAAACTCCTCAGAGTAACACCTTCACCCTCTGGCCAAAACCACTTCTCAAACGGTAACCACGGCTTGAGACTAGCTTATGCTCGCAATGATGCATGATTGATTTTTTCTGCGTAATGCTCCATAATTATGGAAATGCTACACAATTATTATTTTTCTATGCAATATGCCATGTTATTTTTTCATGATGGATGCATAAAAAAGAAATATCCCCCTCAAGGGACTCTTCTGGGGAATATGAGACTCTCTGTTGAGGAACTCGTCACTGCTCTGATTCCACCTTGCTGGGGAATAGCACTGCTGCTGGGAAAAGGCAACCCTTGCTGGGGGAAGAACCTCCTTTGCACCCAATCCACTCGAGGAACTGCTGGGGATAAGCACCACCAACACTCTGTGGGGATACAGCCATCTTTGACTTGCTGGGGATATCAACCCTGATTCTGCTTCAGGAAACCCTCACAAATACCTGACGACTTCACTGGGGAAATACTCACAGATACTCCGCTGGGGAAATAGCAATCTCCAGACTCATCTGGGGATGCATCACTCTATCACCTGCTGGGGAATAACCATCCTGACCCTGCTAAGGAATGCATACTACTCCACTAGGGACAACCCATGCAATCCATAGGTAAAATCAACTCAGCTGGAGATGCAAAAATCTGTCCGCTACGGGAACTTGTTCAACCCACTGATAGGATGAACACTGCTGGAGATATATTTCATTGAAACCCGCTCCACTCGGGGAATAGCAACCTTCTGACCTGGCTGCTGAGGCAACACCGTTTTAAACCTACCGGGATAACCATCCTGACTCGGCTGGGGAAGTCACAGACCTTGGATCTGCTAGGGAGTTAGCCCTACGATTCTGCTTGGGGGACCTAGCTGGGACATGAGAAAAGTTGGTTCAGAACACCCGTCGACTCGTCGAACCATGGTATCCACCTCCCAATCTCGTATCAGCTTTCCACTTTTGAGAACTCCCAGACTCATCTGGACCTTTTCTGCTCCATCATCTTGTATTCCAAATCGCTCCGCGCTCGACGAGAAACGTACTCCTGGGATTTATACAGAAATTTCAATTCTCCGACTTTGAAGAGTCTTCTTGATTAATTTCAAAGGTCGTCGGACGTCTCGCGTCGTCTCTTCCTACCATCCTCCTCTGGGGAATTTCTATAAACTTTCAAGTCTTCCGACTTTGAAGAGTCTTCTTGATTACCATCAAGGATCGTCGTACGTCTCAACGTCTTCGTCATTCTTTCATATTCATTTGTTCCTGAGCGAACTCTCTGGGGATTTGCTACAAAGCTTCCACACCACAACCTGCAAGTGAGTGAAGAATATCTAACAGTACCTGCAAAACAGACCGTCAGATAAAACCGTGCCCCAGGCATGTCAAGATTTCAACACTTGGGTCACTCAACCTTCCAAATAAGATTTCTAGCTTTCAATCTTATAAACACGCATTGGAAGGGACCTGTATGTCTTAAAATGCAAAATTCTTTATCAAAATAATCGGATGTTTTTGCAATCAAAGCGGTAATGAAAACAAAAACAAAATTATTTGACTGAATATGCATTTTATTGATTGGAAAAGTGTGGCTCAAATGAGCAATACAAAGGAAGCAATTCCTGAAAAGAGGTAATCGCGCACAAAAGGAAAAATCTACCCTAATGGCAATGTGAAACCCGTAATCTCATCGAGTTCCAACTCGGTTACACCCCATATGTCCTCAGACTCTCCGTGCTTTCTGCCTTCCGAACAAGACGATTCTGATTGATCCCTACCGGGTATTATCCACGATGCTTTAACCAAAGCGCAAACGATCATGCTAGACGCAGTTGTTCGTTTCAATCCCTCTTTTGCCTGGACCGCCCTTTCGGGTTTTCAGTCCACCGGGATACCCATTTTTGCCCAAGTCGCCTTCTCAGGTTTTCGACTTGCCGGGTGTACAGTTTTTTTTCATTTTATCCCTAATTTTTGCCCGAACCTTTTTTTTTCTGTTTTTGGTTCGCCGGGATGCCCATTTTTGCCTGGACTATTTTTTTCTTTTCGTCCAGCGGGTCTCTTTATACGAAGTATTTTTTAACTGCGTCCGCATTCACAGGGGATGGAAAATCCTCGCCATCCATGGTCGTTAACAACAAGGCTCCGCCAGAGAAAACCTTCTTGACCACGAATGGACCTTCATAATTCGGCGTCCATTTGCCCCTTCGATCGTTTTGAGGAGGAAGGATCCTTTTCAGCACCATATCACCTACGTGATATACCCGAGGTCGTACCTTCTTGTCAAAAGCACGCTTCATCCTTTGCTGATATAACTGCCCATGACAGACGGCGGCTAGCCTCTTTTCCTCTATCAGGCTCAATTCTTCATACCGGGTCCTTACCCATTCAGCCTCTTGCAATTTCACGTCCATCAGGACTCTCAAAGAGGGAATCTGAACCTCAACAGGTAGTACTGCCTCCATCCCATATACCAATGAGAATGGAGTTGCCCCAGTAGATGTGCGTACCGACGTTCGATACCCATGCAATGCAAATGGCAACATCTCATGCCAGTCTTTGTAGGTCACCACCATTTTCTGTACAATCTTCTTTATATTCTTATTGGCTGCCTCAACCGCCCCATTCATCTTCGGACGATAGGGAGAAGAATTGTGATGCTCAATCTTGAATTCCCGGCACAGTTCTGCCATCATCTTATTGTTCAAATTAGAACCATTATCAGTAATGATTCTCTCGGGAACCCCATATCGGCAAATGATGTCTCTCTTGAGAAATCTGGCCACTACCTGCTTCGTCACATTCGTATAAGAGGCTGCTTCAACCCACTTGGTGAAGTAATCAATAGCCACTAATATGAACCTGTGCCCATTCGAAGCTGTAGGTTCAATCTTTCCAATCATATCAATGCCCCGCATAGCGAACGGCCATGGAGACGACATTAAGCTCAACAGATTTGGAGGCACGTGCACCTTATCAGCATAAATCTGGCATTTATGACACTTCCGTACGAAGTTAAAACATTGGGCCTCCATTGTCATCCAATAATAACCTGCTCTCAGCAGCTTCTTTACCATTGCATTCCCACTGGCATGGGTACCGAACGATCCCTCATGAACCTCTTTCATCAACTGGCTTGCCTCTGCATCATCAACACATCTGAGCAAGACCCAATCAAAATTTCTCTTGTACAAAACCCCATCCTTATTCAGGTAGAACACCATGGCTAACCTCCGCAGAGTCTTTCTATCTTTCTTGGATGCTCCCTCAGGATACTCTTGAGTCTCAAGATAGCGTTTGATATCATAATACCACGGCTTCTCATCATCAGGCGCTGTCTCAACAGCAAACACATAAGCCGGTCTATCCAGACGACCAATCTCCACACTGGGGAACTGATTCCACCTCTGCACCTTAATCAAGGCAGCTAGAGTAGCCAAAGCATCTGCCAAAGGATTCTCCTCTCTGGGCACATGATGCAGCTTCACTTTGGTGAAAAACGTCAACAACCTCCTCGTATAATCTCGATACGGAACCAAATGAGATTGATGCGTATACCATTTCCCGTTAACCTGATTTATCACCAGAGCTGAATCTCCATATATGGCAAGGTTCTTGATTCTCAAATCAATCGCCTCTTCAATCCCCAATATGCAAGCTTCATATTCAGCTACGTTGTTGGTGCACTCAAATGTTAGCCGGGCAGCGAAAGGAATGTGGGATCCTTTCGGCGTAACCAAAACAGCACCAACACCGCTTCCATTCACGTTAACGGCCCCATCAAACATCAGAATCCATTCGGATTCAGGGTCAGGCCCCTCCTCCGGGATTGGTTCCTCGCAATTTTTCGATTTGAGAAACATGATGTCCTCATCAGGGAATTCAAACTTCATCGGTTGATAATCATCAATAGGTTGCTGGGCAAGGTAATCAGACAATACACTCCCCTTAATCGCTTTCTGAGAGGTGTACTGAATATCATATTCAGTTAAAATCATTTGCCACCTCGCAACCCTTCCGGTCAATGCTGGCTTCTCGAAAATGTACTTGATTGGATCCATCTTGGAAATCAATAAAGTGGTATGAACCAACATGTACTGCCTTAGTCGGCGAGCAGCCCAGACCAAAGCACAGCAAGTTTTCTCGAGCAGTGAATATCTTGTTTCACAGTCGGTAAACTTTTTGCTAAGGTAGTATATGGCATGCTCTTTTCGACCAGACTCGTCATGCTGCCCCAATACACACCCCATAGACCCCTCGAGGACTGTCATGTACAGAATTAACGGTCTTCCCTCCACAGGAGGCATCAGAACCGGAGGCTCCTGCAAATACTCTTTTATTTTTTCAAATGCCGCTTGGCAATCATCATTCCACCTGACCGTTTGATCTTTTCTTAACAATTTGAATATAGGTTCACACGTGGTTGTTAGATGAGATATGAACCGTGAAATGTAGTTCAATCTACCTAAGAAACCACGAACCTCTTTCTCCGTTCTCGGTTCAGGCATTTCTTTTATTGCTTTTACTTTCGCAGGATCAACCTCGATTCCTTTCTCACTTACAATGAACCCCAGCAATTTACCGGACCGCACTCCGAACGTGCACTTGTTCGGATTCAACCTCAGTCTGAACTGTCTCAACCGGTCGAACAACTTAGCCAGATCTACCAAATGCCCCTCTTTTGTCTGGGACTTTGCTATCATGTCATCAACATAGCATTCAATTTCATGATGAATCATATCATGAAACAAAGTCACCATGGCTCTCTGATAAGTAGCACCGGCGTTCTTGAGACCAAATGGCATTACCTTGTAACAAAAGGTACCCCACGGTGTGATGAACGTTGTTTTCTCCATATCATCTGGCGACATTTTGATTTGATTATAGCCAGAAAAGCCATCCATGAAGGAAAACACCGAGAATTGAGCTGTATTATCTACCAACACATCAATGTGAGGTAGCGGAAAATCATCCTTCGGACTAGCTCTATTCAGATCTCGGTAGTCCACACACATTCTCACTTTCCCATCCTTCTTCGGGACTGGCACAATGTTCGCAACCCATGGCGGATAATTAGTGACAGCAAGGAAGCCAGCATCCCACTGCTTCTGCACTTCCTCTTTAATTTTCATTGCCATATCAGGTCGAGTTCTGCGCAATTTCTGCTTCACTGGAGGACAATCTGTTCTCAACGGTAGCTTGTGCACAACAATATCGGTATCCAACCCTGGCATATCTTGATAAGACCAGGCAAAGATGTCGACATACTCTTTCAACAATGCCACCATTCTGCTCTTTACACTTTCCTCCAAAGCAGCCCCGATTTTTACCTCTTTCTTAACCTCATCGGTACCCAGATTCACGACCTCAATCTGTTCCTCGTGCGGCTGAATCACCTTCTCCTCTTGTTTTAACAACCTGGCTAATTCCCCTGGCAGTTCACAATCTTCTTCGTCTTCTTCTTCAGCAAGATAGATCAGATTGTCGAAGTCATACAAGGGTGTAACAGGATTGTTATCAATGAGATCCGGAGAGGAATCGCATCTGCATGAATGTTGATTCATGCATTGCTTTAGAACCGGTGTGACAAATTGAAAAAGAAAAAATGAAAACATTGCCATTTTTATCTTGTTTTTATTTTTAAACTGCAAAAATAAATGAAAAACAGGGACACCGCTTTTAACTGAAAAACATCCTTTATTAATGATGCAAAATCTTGCAAATTTAAACATGAGGTGGCCCTTACAATGGACCATTACGTGTCGGGCAACACGCATGGCTTTCATGCATATAAAATGAAAACAAGAAAAATATTACTCTTCAAGGAGAGTGACCCGGATGATCTCTTCGGCCTTCCAGTTCTGGATTTCCATCCCTGGTGTGCACGGCTTTATCCATTGGTCCATGTCGCAGTCACTATCAGTATCTTCACCCATCATGCAGACGTGATCCGGATCCAGCATTCCGGCGCTTGTGAAGGTTACTGACGTACGACGTCCTCTTCCTTGCCCAGACGAGCCTCTGCCAGGCTGATATCCAACCCCAAATCGGTCTTTCTTCTCAGGGATCTCCATCATTCTGCCCCAACCAGGAGCCTCTCCACTCTTGACCACTTCAGCAGCCTGCCTATATGAAGCGATAGACGGTTTCTCCTCTTCCTGCTTAGCAAACAGGGCATTCTCCACCTTAACGGTTTCGAAAGCCTGACTGGGCGTCTCCCATATTTCTCCATCCATCTCCACATATTTGAAAGAAGACAGGTGGCTGACAAAAATGTCCTCCTCTCCACAGACAGTGACGACCTGACCTTCCCAGATATACTTTAGCTTCTGGTGCAAAGTCGATGTAACTGCTCCCGCAGCATGAATCCATGGGCGACCCAACAGGCAACTGTATGCCAGCTGAATGTCCATGACATAGAAAGTCGACTTGAACACCTCAGGTCCAATCTTCACCGGCAATTCAACTTCCCCAAATACAGCCCGTTTTGACCCATCAAAAGCCCGCACAATCAAATCATTCGGGGTCAAAATCAATCCATCACAGTTAAGCTTCGCCAAGGCCTTCTTTGGCAACACATTCAATGAGGAGCCGGTATCAACCAGCACATGCGAAAGCACGGCCCCTTTGCATTCCATTGCTATGTGTAGCGCCCGATTATGATTTCTGCCGTCCACTGTCAGGTCCATATCCGTAAAGCCCAACCCATGGCTAGCATGCACATTGGATACGACCGTCTCCAGCTGATTAATAGTGATCTCCTGAGGAACATACGCCTTCTTCAAAATTTTCAATAAGGCCTCCCTATGCCCCTCTGAGCTCAGCAGCAATGAAAGAATTGAGATCTTGGAAGGAGTCTGCTGCAAATGATCAACCAGTTTATACTCCGACTTCTTAATGATCCTCAAGAACTCTTCAGCATCATCATCAAATTTATTTTCCGACCCCGCAGGCGCCGGTGTCACCACAGGAGTGTCACCATTATCCACCACAGCCTTTCCCTTTGCCCTGGCTAAAGCCTCGGCCTTTTCTTTTTTATCTTTTTCTTCCTCCCCTCTCCTCAACGCATCAGGAGCAAATAGCCTACCGCTGCGAGTGAAACCGCTGGGACCGGCATTATCCACCTTTAGCACGGTGGTTTCACTTGCAGATTGCTCTTCCACCTTCTCGCCGTTGCAATACACCTCCCCACCATAATGCCATGGCACGGCATCATCTTTGTCGTAGGGAATTGGCCCAGGTACCGTGATGGTAACTGGAGCCTCCTCGCTAAGATTCGACAAATCCACCGGATCATAATAAATTGTTATGGTGGAGACCTCCTCCTTCTCTTCCTTGTCAGCCCTTTCGATCATGATAACCCCTTCGTCCATCAGCCCTTGGACACACTTCCGCAGAAGCTCACAACCATTCACAGAGACAGTGCACTCAGCACAACCAGACCCGCAGCCCGGATAAACCCCATTCTTTAACAACCGCCTCTTGACCTCGGCCAAAGGCATCTTCAACTGACTCACATCAGACAGCCCAACTCTATTTTCCGCAGAAATGGCATTCACCCCCCTCTGACCATGCGCGGGCATGGGATTTGCATTGACGTTGGGGGATGGAGCAAAATTAATTGCCTTGGAATCCACTAAATCCTGAACTGTGTGCTTAAAAGCTTTACAGTTCTCAATGTTATGCCCGGGCGCACCCGAGTGGAATTCACATTTGGCGTTCTCGTCATAGCTGGCTGGCCTTTGATCAGGTCTTAAAGGTGCCAAGGTTCTGGTCTGCACAAGCCCCAAATCTTGCAGTTTCTTGAACAAGAAGGCATAAGTCACCGGAGGCCTATCAAATTGTCTGTCCTGTGCTCTGCCCCTGACCTGATAACCAGCCCTTTGCTGCCTCTGCTGAAAGGGTTGCCTCTGTTGCTGTTGCTGCTGTTGTTGCTGTGCAGGCTGAGGCTCAGCAGGAATTGTTACCGCAGCAGTGTGCTGGAAGTAACGGTCCCTACTGGGGCCACGTTGAGTATAAACAGCGCTTGTGTCTCCTTCCTTCTTCCTCTGCCCACCATTACCGAATGGCTTCTTTGAACCGGAAGAAGACGCAGAAGCAGTACCCTGGATCTTACCCAGCTTCAACCAACTTTCAATTCTTTCCCCTGCCACCACAATGTCAGAGAAATTGGTGACAGGACAACCCACCATCCTTTCCGCAAACGGCCCCTGCAGGGTCCCCATGAACAAGTCAGACATTTCACGATCCACAAGCGGAGGTTGCACTCTCGCAGCCAGTTCCCTCCACCGCTGAGCGTACTCCTTAAATCCTTCATTATGTTTCTGAGACATACCCTGCAGCTGGGTACGGCTCGGAGCCATGTCAGCGTTGAACTGGTACTGCTTAAAGAAAGCATCCCCAAGATCTTGCCAACTCTTGATGTCAGCAGATTTCAGCTTGGTATACCATTCCAAGGATCCTCCGGACAGACTGTCCTGGAAGAAGTACATCCATAGCTTTTGATCTGTTGTATACGCAGAAATCTTGCGGACGAAAGCTTGGAGGTGAGTCTCTGGGCAAGAACTCCCATTGTAACGATCAAAAGTGGGCGCTTTGAATTTCTGTGGGATCACAATCCCCTCGACCAGCCCCATGTTAGACATATTCACCACCCCGGGAGTAGCATAACTCTCCAACACCTTGATTTTCTCAGCCAACAGCTGAATCTCCCTGTTCTGAGGTGGAGCATTATAAGGCACGAAAGGTTCATTCTGCATTGAGAATTGATCAGCCTCTCTATCTTCCTCCTGGTCTTCATCGAATCCGTAGAACGGAGGCACAAAGTTATCCTTCTGATTCTGACCCGGTTGGCCACCAGCACCACCAAGACCACCAACATTATTCACGAGACCCACAATTGTTCTCTTTCCGCCGTCTCGAGACCCCTGCCCCTGGTTGGAGACTCCATCCAGGTTAACCCCACTGTTTGCTGCAGAAGCTCGCTCGAGCTTTTCAACCTTGTCTGCTAACGCCTTCTGACCAACTGCGAAACCTTGCATTATGTTGATCAGCTCGTTCATTTTATCTTTTAGCTCGAGCATATATGCACTGGGAAGTTCCATGAGTCTGGGAGTATTTCTTCTAGTATAATATCTGTGAGGGCGTGTTGAGTGCAAAGGTACTGTTCTTCGAGCGCGAGCAATGATTCCTGTAACAATCAAGCACGTTAGTAACAAATACCTGCAAAATAAAGCACAGTTATTATGATCAATGCATGAATGCAGTGTCTATCCATATGAAGGACACTTTGTCTCTTGATCCTGGCGTCATTGAGACAAACAGTAATCCGGCATCAATATTCAGTCATTCAGCATTTGATTTCATCGTACAGATCGGAGATATGCGATTTAGCATGATACCCCCAACCATGTGTGTGCTTGTGTGAGTGCATACGGTAAAGCCAATAAAGCTTGAAAACCAATCACTGAATGAAAATAACCATCACATAACCAAAAGTGCACAAACAGTGCCATAGTCATACATCAAATCAGATAAAAAGATACAATCCTCCAGAATTGGGAAGAAATACAGACAAGTGAATTCCGTCAATAAGCCTGACGGTAATCCAACACAAATGAAAGATCTAGCTCGATGAGGGTCCCACAGATGGCCCTATCTCATCCTCCATCCTCGCGAACTCTGCGGCGAACCTGAGCTCGGTGTTCTCCTGCTGCAGTCTCCCAACTTCCTTCTGGTGAATCTTCATCTGCCTGAAGTAGTGATCTCTCTCTGCCATGTAGTGATCTCTCTCAGTAATGATCTTCAGATTCTCTGACTCCTTGACTTTCAGCTTTGCCTCCCACTCAGCAATGAGACTTCTAACTCTATCATCCCTCTGATCTCTCACCAGGATCTGCCTTCTCTTCTCATCTTCAATGACCTTTGAAGCTCTTGCCAATCTCTCCTTGGTGATGTCATGCTCCCTGTTGGACGATGATAAGGCTTGGCTGATCTTCCCATAATAGGCAGTATCCATCTCAAAGCTCTTGGCTTCCAAGGCATGTCGCTTGTCTTGATCTTCCATCTTCACTCTGATCTCCTGATTAGCTGCCTGAAACCGAGCAACACTTCTCTCCAATTCAGCTTTCTCTGCAAATAACTGATCTCTGGCCCTCTTCATCTCGAGGAATTCCTCCATACTGACAGAAGAACTTGGACCCTCAATCATAGGACACACAGGATCACCTCCAGGAAATGGTAGAAATGTAACTTCAATCCTCTTCCGCAACCAATCTTCGAATAGTGGAAAATACCGACTGTTGACCTTACCGTAAGGAACCTTACCCTTCCTCCAGATATCTCGCCACTCATCCAATACCTGCCTCAGCTTGGTCTGGTTACCATCAATCGGGAAATAGAAGGACTCCTGAATCTCTCGCCCGAGAGGAGGATCCTCTACAGCAAACCCCATCTGTCTCCTGAGAAGCGTTGGGTTGTAATTAATGCAACCCTGAACTCCCACCAAAGGCACATTAGGTAAGCTCCCACAACTGCATATAAAGTCCCGTCCAGCCAAACCATTATGAGTCCAAGCAATATCATCAGCCCGCAGACTCATCAACCTGAAGGACCACTTGACACTAGGATCAATCTGAACAAAGGCACCCCGAGAAGGCAAATACCCCATAAACCATCGGAAGAGCAACTGAGAACAGCATCTGATCAAGCCACCACGCCTCTTCTCGTTTCTGTTATGAACCGAGTAGTAGACATCTCCGATCAGAGTAGGAATAGGGTTTCTCTGCATGAACAACCTGACAGCATTATGGTCCACAAAATTCTTCTGATTAGGAAACAAGATAACTCCATAAATGCTCACAGCAATCAATGCGCAAACCGTCTTCCAGTTACCCATAGCAGCATGTTCCTTGGCATTAGCCTCCAAGAAACTCAAATGAAATCCAGGTAATTTTCCTTTCTCCTTCAAACCCTCCTTGACCATTTCCGGACTTAAATAAAGAGCACGGGAAATCCCAAGGACATCTGGCTCTACCCTAGTGACATGGAAAGGAATCTGATCTCGGATCTGAATACCCAGAATGCTAGCATAGTCCTCCATCAGAGGTGCCAACAGATAATCTGGAAACACGAAGCATCTCAGCCCCGGGTCATAGAACTGAAGAAGAGTATGAATGGCACTCCTATCACTGTCAGTGAGTCTGAAAACCATCTACAGGACACTACCATATGACTCTCTGAACATCCCCACATGGTCGGGTGTAATCAATGCTACCATATCCTTCAGCACACCAATCTCAGGATCGAAGAAACTGTAGACGACATCGGGCTTCAAACCGGTCCTCATCTCTAAGCAAAGAAACCTTTCCACCAGGATCTTGATCAAAAATGTCCCTGCATATGGGTAAACATGTGTTAGATGCAATTAATGCAAGATGTAATGATGCTGATGAATGAATGCAATGCGTTGCCATCCTCCAAGCCATCTGATCCTCTGCACTGAAACCGGTCTCTGAACTGATCATAACCATCTGAGGGATAAGTAAGCACCAATCTGACCCACGGGTTCCGAAATAAACGGAAGAAAGATACATCATCATCATCATCAGTCTCTGAGCAGACATTCACAACCCTCTGAATCGGCCCGGGGAATCCTGAAATAAACGGATCCCCACTGATAAATATCTCGGCCCGGGGAATCCTGAAATAAACGGAGCCCCACTGATGAATCACGGACAGCACTCCGGCGTCTCGGCAATAAATGACCATAAATCCGACTTATAAATATGACCCACGGAACAAAAGGTCACCATCTGAATCCATCTGATCATGCATCTGAAAGAATCACCCTCCCCTCACAGGTAAATTCTAAACAGGTCATCCTAAGGCGGATAATAGTCTCGACAATCGGGCAGAGATACTCAATGGGTTTGCCCTTTCGGGTGTGCCATTGTAGCTCCCTTAAGACCGTCTAAACCAAAGATCCGGGAAATGATCGGTCACCCGAGTCAACAGCTCAGATGAAGTAACTAAACCAAAGTGGATACTCCACAGAGGAAAGCACTATCAACTGAACCTCGTCCGGTTTGTGGTACATCATGCTGCCAGGCACATATTGACCTAACATGAAGGAGGCAACATGAGACCACACTAGTCCTAGGTGTATACTCGGGCCTGGGTTTTAGCCCCACTCAGAACACCCACCCCAAACAGAGGATCCACCTGCACAGAGGACGGCAACACGATAGTATGATGCATGCAAATATTTATGCAAATATATACACAGGTTAGAATAATAAATGCAATAAATAACAAAACACAAGCAACCTAAACTATCCTAGAACGCTAGGAAGGACTCGCTTAGGGAAGATGGACCAGCACAGGTCTACACCTTGTGCTTCCCCAGCAGAGTCGCCAGCTGTCGCATCCGCGAAAAACAACCGGCGAAGCTCAAATAAAAACACAACACAGAGCCGCCACTGCGCGTTATTTATCCCAAGATAGGGAAAGGAAACGCTCAGAGAAACCCGGAAAGGAAATGGTCTTGCGACCAAAGAGAAAGGGTAAGGGAGTCGGTTACGCAAGGGGAAGGTATTAGCACCCCTCACGTCCGTCGTACTCGACGGGATCCACGTTCTAAGAAAAGAAAAGGTTGCTAAACATCACACACACACACAGGGAACGCAGGTGGGGTTAAGAGAAGGGAGCTCGATAGGACATCGCATCCTATGCCTACATATCTCGTCTGGAACGAGAATCAGAGCCACTGTAGTTCGGCTTACGCACGCCAAACAACACAAAACATACAAACAAACAAGGGTGGCAAACATGGAGCCCGACAACCACTAGATGGAATTACGTCAGCATCCGAACCAAAACACGCACAAAACGGCAAACGTGGAGCCCGACAGCCAATTACTGGACTTACGTCGGCATCCGAACCAAACACAATCAGATAACAAGTAAACACACGCAAAAAAGAAAAAGGTTGCCCGGAGTGGTCTCGCACGACCACCTGCCTACATACCTCGTCTGGAACGAGGATCAGGGCGATGTAGTTCCCCTGAAAGGGAAAAAGATTTCAGCCAGAAACCGGGGAAAGACACACTACTAGGGAGCTGGACTCGAGCCTAGTGTTGTCATGCATCGTTACCCTAAGTTCAGTTTTCTATCCTACTTGCATAAGCAAACTACTCCTATCCAGGAAAGAAGCAAGCATACAAGCGTACAAAATAACTCAAGCATACATCAAATGAGAACAAGCATCTCAAACAGATATCCACATAGCACGCACTATAACCAAACAAGTGGGCTCACACAATAGGTTTGACTGCCTCAGCAAGTTATCTGTACGGGCTGTGTTTGCTCTTAACCTTGCCATTACGAGGCTAAGGTGAAGCAGATGAAAAGGTGAAGTGAGGATGAGACCTCACAGCTCTTATCCCTGACCAGGGAGAGCTTCAGACAAGGGAGCGTGGGTCCAGAATGGAGGGACCCTTCTACGCTCAATGACTCTGACTCGATTGTGCAACAACACAAGATCTTGGGTTTGTGTCCCAATGCATCAACACACAGCCGTGTGAGCAGAGGGACGACTCACAGAATAGTGGGGGATAGATTGCATATCCCTACCTTCCACCAATTGCCTTGATTAAGGACTTTACCTGCTTAGGCACAATATTAAACAATCACAAACATTGCCTCTTAAGGAGGACTTCAGACAGTTTGCCCGGTCAAATAACAGACCGGGTCTCCAGACTACATGAAGTTAGGAAGTTATACCTCAATGCAAGTTGCTTAAGCAAAGCAAAGCAAAAGTTCACAAGGAACTGAGCAACTAAAAGTACCTGGAAACAGTCAAACACAGTTAGTACTCAGACAGACAAAATAAACAGCAAATATTAATCTGTCAGACTATACAAACTAATGCACAACAAAGGCAAGCTATGAGCTCAAGCCCAAACTTCACAACCTACAAAACAAAGTTATGTTAGTGTACAAACATCAAACAACATCAATTGAATTGACTTGGATCATTCTCCACACACATTGCACCTTTTCATCCTGAAAAATCAATCAAATGTTAGAAACTAGACCACTAGGCCAAGCCTAGGGTCCAAAGGCAAGAAAAATTCCTAAACAGCAAGGGATATCCAACCAAAGTCAAATTAATGTCAAACAAAAGCCAACACAATTAGTCCCATGTCCATATCATTCATCATGTTCATTTTATGCACAAAACAAATCAAACTAGTTCAAATGGAACACCAAACATCCAAACAGAACTATTGCATTCAATTCCATATCAAAGCAATTCCAAAAATCCTCAAATAAATTACACCTAAACAGGACATATCCTAGGTCTAGCATGTCAAATTTTAGCTTAATTCGGCAAAGGGAACTATGTTAATAAAAATCAACAAAAACAGACACAATTATATGATCCAAACCAAAGCATCAACACATGCATTCACTTCAAAAATTCACAAGTCAATGAAAACAGTAAAGAAATGAGTGGGACCAAAACAGGGATGTCACATCATGTGTCTACAACTATTATACCAAATTTCATGATCATTCAATACCATATGAGCATTTCACATTAAATCTACCAACATGTATCACATGAGCTTGCACAATTGACCAATCAGAGATGAAAAATAGCAATCAAATTGAAAATGCAATGGAAAAATCCAGAAAAATACACATAGCATCTTAACATGTTAATGAACATCCATGCAAAATTTCACATCATTCTAACAAGTCTAGGTCACTCAAAAAAATCCAGCAAGTTGACATAATGAGGTGTGACACAAATTGTCACACCTAAGTTCAAAATTCATATCTCAATGACCAGGTATCAAAAATTCATGAAATTTACATGTAAATAAACATCAACCAGTCCACAATCATCACAAAAAATTTCAGACATTTATTTGCAACCATGAGCATTTCACAAAGGAATTGGCACAATGTATCAAAATATAGCACATGTTAAAGAACCTTAGGTCAAACACAATTATTACCATGCACAACTTCAATCAATAGGTCAAATAAATCCTACAGTCAACAAGGAAGTCAACACAAAAATTCCTATATTTTTCTGATTTTTTATTGATTTTTTATGAATTTTTTAAAGATGTCATGAATTTTTAACAATTTTTTAGAATTTAATTAATTAATTAAGATTTACCAATGGCATAATTGTAAATTGTTACAGGCGGGGGCGGTAAACGGGTTATTTGAATTTTCAAATGGATTTTCAGATCAAACACTCAATCTTCATCGTTTTCACTCGAAAAATTTCCAGAAACCTATGAACTCGATGATCCATGAATCTCAACCAAAATGAACATGTGGCATATGGTTAGAACCGTCTCAACACGCACAATCCAAATATCAACCTAATTTAACCTAAAAGTTCCTAAATCTCACGGATCGATCGAGTTAGGGTTTTGGTTCGAAACTTCAAATCCAGATTACATAAGCTATAGTTCACCATTTGCAAAACCAATCATATCACTGTACTCTACATTCAACACACTACGATATGCACACAACAATCGAACAAATCTTGAGATTCTAAAAAATGGAAACCTGGAATGGTAGTGGAGATGTTGATGTTCTTCACGCGTTTAAGTCCAAAACAGATGCGAAACAAGCTTCAATAAGTTGAATGCCAGGCTCAGGTTCAATTAATTCCACTCCTAGCGCGCGAATTTTTGATTCACCATTGATGAGTGCACTTTTGACAGTTGAGCTTTGGTGCTTGATTGATGATGAGATGCAAAAACAGTTGATGATGATGATGAGAGAAGATCAACACAACCAGAATTTCGAAGATTGAGCAAGAGTTGAGGAAGATTTTTGGATTTGAAGTTCAATGTGTTCTTGAGAATTTGAGAGAATGTGGAAGGTTTTTTTTTGATCTGATCTTGATGAATGTGCATTCTGTTATGATTAGAATGTGATTATGAATATATATGATTGCTTAATCACCACTTAACCATGTTTAATTAACCAAATGGAATGTGTTAGTGAAATGGTTAATTTTCAAGTTAGGGACAAAATGGTACTTTCACATATAAGCCAATGCCAGCTCATTGACAGCTCACACACTCTCAAAATGACATGTGTGAGCTGTTGCAACTTGTTTCACTCTCATTGGATGCATATTTCTCATTTTCACTATGTGATTGCACTTTGTCCATTTTTGCAATTTCATTTCAATGGCCAATTTCCAAACCATGAAGCCTAGCCATGTTATGATGATTCCAACAACTTTCAAATACCATTTATGAGGTGTTGCAAAAATCCCCACTCAAAAATTCCAATTATTTCACAAGTTGGACAATTTTGCCTCTGGTCCATTTAACTGTCCAGTTGAAATTTGACTTTTTGCATTGACCACTTTTGGGAAAATCCAATTATGCACCATGAAAGTACATGTCAAATGGAGTTTGTGCATATAAAGAACTTCCAATTTGGACACTCCATGTGGAAATTATGGCCCTCTGATTATGGGTCGTTTTTGAAATTCACTGAGCCATAATTTTCCAACCATACATGGGATTTTCAAGTTCTTGGACTTTTTGGAAAGGTGAGAACAAGATCTACAACTTTCATGTTGAACAAATTTTCATTTGAAGCTTCCTTGGACACGTGGTCTTGAGGTCAAAAACTTTCCATTTTTGGAAACTTCAATTACAAGTCACTTTCTATTTTTGGCAGTTTTTGTCCTGACTTGATTTTCTTCATTCTTAAGCTTTGAGATGTCAAATAACACTTGTTCCAACATGAATGAAGTGCATCTAACTCATTTCCACCTCCAAATCCATCAGATCATGTACAGTTGACCACAGTTGACTTTTTCATCTGATAGATGAATTTGGCAATGCATAGATCAATCTGAGCTCCAATCTTCAACTGAAATGGCCCAAGGGTGAAACCCTAGCCTCAATAAGCACAATATAACCATAGAATGAACCCCATAACCATCATAGATCCCATCTCCTGATCATGCCCTAATTGGCCCAATGCAACTGATTAGGGTTGACCAATGGTCAAAACCCTAATCTCAAGGAATCCTGCTTCAACACTTGATGATAACCAACCATGATGATGATGATGAATCATTGTAATCAAGATGAAGATAAATATCCTTGGAGAATCATAAAACCCTAATTCACAGCCCAATCCTCAGATGGCTAATGATCAGTCAACAAAACCCTAGCTTGCACTTTGACTTCCTCATCTTCTGATCAGGACTTGTGAGGATGACTTGCACAATGTAACCACGTGATATGCAATATGCAATGCCTAATGACCTAAAAATAATATGTAATATGTTATGCTAGTCCCAAGAGAGGAGGGCAAATTTTGAGGTGTTACACATGGGTCACCGAGCTCACGTGATTCAAAATATTATCATCAACCCATTGACGAATGTAACGACAAACTTGTCTATGCAACAAAGCCCATTCTTCATCACTCTTTCCATCGAGTTTTTCACTAGAGAAAATCGGCAAGTGAAAGTCTTTAACATAAATCAAATCATCCATATTCCCTTTCTAGACATTATAGTTGGATTCACTCAAACTTACCATCCTAGATGTGTTCATCTCCATCGTTACACAAATCAAACCATGACTCTAGATACCACTTGTTGGGAGGAAATTCACAACGTAACGGAAGAATCCAACAACACAATCTCTCCCAAATATCAAATGCAACGACAATAAACAAAACACACTAAATAACACAACACAATTTTAGCATGGAAAAGCCTTCATTAACTAGGAGTAAAAAACCACAGGACCGATATGCCACTTAAATCTCCTCTATAATCAAACAATGGGTACAATAAAAGTTATCTTTAACACTAGTTATAGGCCTACATAAACATCATCAATATCTACAATCAATCTTGGAATACAACAAAAATCAAGAGATACAATCAACCAAAATAACCATAAAAACTGCACCTCAGAAGTGGACTCGTGAGGTAGACTTAGAATGCTAAAAATCTGATCTTCACTGTTTAAAATATACCTCTATGAGGGATAAACATTGTCACCAAAAATCAGGACAATCCGACCGTTGGATTGTGAGAAAACTCTGATCTCATTTGTAAGACCCCAATTTTGACCCTAAGATCCCTCTTGCTATTCTCATCATATGCATTAGCATTTGGATCACACCTTGGCATCCTCCTTACCCCTCATTCATTGGGTTTTCATTGGGAGAGATCACCAAGCACCATGTGATTGTATCATACTTTGTTTTTTTATCATTTACTAACCAAAATACCAAAAATATGTTATTATATAGTTTAACTCTTTTGTAGGTAGTGCACATGCTCACCTATGCTCTATCAAGTTCATATCTAGGGTTTAAGACCCTCATTGCAAGTAGCTCAATCAATAAGTGGTTTAATATGGCTCTAAGTATCATATATGAATCCCCATGATCTTCATATGTTGTTTTGATCAAGAAATCATCAAGAGTTTGGAGTTGGTTTGCCTTGGAAATCCTAATTCATCTGGGTATCTCATGTGACTTCTTCAACAAGCTTCTTCATAAATTTATCAAATATTTCAAGGGATACTTCACATTTCATCATATTATGAATATATGATCCTCCATGAGTCCCAAAAGTCAAGAGAATGTCAAGCTAGCAAGTTGGTTCATAGTGGTTGACCAGAGGAATTCAACTAATCAAAACTGGGGTTCCCTAGACCCTATCTCCTACAATTTTTATCATATGAAAATGATTCCAAGATCCAAATTACTCTGAATGACATTACAAACAACTTTGATGTTGAATTCTAGAGTTAATTTTGCTGGTAAATTCATTTTTTATGGTGAAAGATTATAGGTCATTTTGTCTAAACCCTAATTCGAAGGTCAATTCCCAAAACCATAACTTACTCAATTTTTATGAGATGAAAGCCATTCAAGTTGCATAATCAAATTAAAGATGTCGACTTCAACTTTGATGTTTGGAGGAAGAGCAAATTCAACTTTTAAATGCATGTGATATGAGGATACATTATAGGTCATTTTGGGCCAATACCATTGAACAAGTGATTTTCCTCAACTTCTAAAATGCATAACTCCTTCATGATAAATCCAAATAAGGTCAAATTTGTGACCAATTTGATGAAATTTGAGAGTGATACAACTTTGATGAAGGAACTTTTCTCATTTGAAGTCCGTAGAAAAAGTTACTCAAGATGGAAGAAGTGAACATATGGCTTGACACTTAATTTTTTTTTTGATTTGTTTGATTTTCCAAACTTCCACCTCAAAATTCATCATGATCCAAACTTTAAATGAAAAAGTGTTAAACATGAAAGTTGTTCCTCTTGATCTAACCTTTCCAAAACGTTTGATTTTATGCCATTTGGACAAAGTATGAGTGACTTGCATATGGCTTAAAGTTGGATCACCATTTGGCATAATTGAACTTCCATCTTCCATACACAAATGCATGGCTTGTTAACATGACTTTAGCAATGCTTACACATGATTTTGGACCTGAATGAATCATTACATGAGCCTATCACACACCCATGCATCCATGCAAAGTGAAATTGCTATTTTTGAAAGTTTGAAACAAGTGTGCAAATAACAATGCCTTGGCTATAAATAGAAGCTCTTTCACTCAGAATTGAGGACCCTTGCGCGCCAGCTTTGAATCCCTAGCCCTAAACACCTTCTTTCAGAGGATAACCTTGAGGATTTCCATTGGAAATCGAGTTTGAATCTCCATTGTTTTGAGATTCAAAACTCCAAGAGTTCTGCTTCTTTCTTGATTCATTTCCACTCCATCAAACATCCAGAGCAAGACCAAGCACAATTGAGAGCAAGATCATGGCCATCTAAACCTGCAGTGAAGGTGATTTTCTCAATTTTTCATCTCTTCAATTCTCACTCAATTCTCCATAATTCTTCTTGATTTTTGGTTGTCTGAAGTCCTACCAATATAGGCAAGAAGATTGAGTTGCTTTGAGGTCAAATCGAAGCAACTCAGATCATGATCCTCAAAATTCAACTCCCTGTGTCTTTCAATATACTTGGAGTTAGATGAAATTGAGGCCAGATTCGAGCTCCTGAGCATTTTTACTTTAAACTCATGTCCTCCTTTTTCATTTTGGTGATGGTTGAGGATGGACCAATCCGGTGAGGTCCGAGGTCCACCGGAGAAGAAGACCGGAGTTGTAGCTCCGGCGGTGCGTTGGCATGTCTCAGACCATAGGATCCATCTATTTTGTCTTAATCTCATGTTTTGGTTTTGTTTACCATCCTTGCAGCGTATTGACTTAGGTCCAACATGGAACGCAGGCTGAAATTCACTTGATCTGCCACCTCAATTAATGAGGGAGATCAAGTGGTCCACGTATTTTAGCATTTTCTGATTTTTAGTTTAATTGCTTTATTTTTATTAATTCATATTAATTTTAATATTGATACAGAAAATATGATACTTTCACCAAAAAAAATCAAAAAAATTCCTCTTTCATTTTCTGAATTAAAATTATTTTTTGGATCATTATTAATATTTTTCACGATTTAATTGTTTTTGTGCATATTTTTAATTATTTAAAAATACTTTTAAGTTTCCAAAAATAGTGAAATTTTGTCTCCAAGGTCCTTTGACCTTATTTGACCTATGATAAATCTCATGACCATTTATTTGGTGTTTTGATGAGGTTTTATGATTTTGACCAACCATAATTTAATTTAATGTATTTTTAATTGATTTTTAATTGTTTAATTGCAAATAAATTGTGTTGAGCTATTTGTGTTGACTTGTTGAGTTTGACTATTGTTGTTGGGCCTTGGTCAAAGTTGATTTAACTTTGTTGATTTAAAATCATTGGATTTAGGGGATTGATGAAATGTACATTTCATCTCCCAAAATGAATGAATGAATGATTTTAATTTGATAAAAGTCCTCCTTTGACCAATTTGTGTTGATTTCATTCCCCCTCCTTCTTTATCTCATTCCCATTCTATTCTCATTCATTTCATGGACTTATGATATCTCTATATCCTAAGGCTAGTTGATTGCAAAATCAACATAAGTATGGATGAGATTAGGTCCACCCCTTTTGCCATTTCCTTTTGAGTGTGGTATGTTTTAGGAGTATGGTTCATAATACCATATCTCTAACATGCATTAACACTAAAATTTCTATTGCCCAACCTTAAATAGTTGTGACTTCTACATAAGTCCAATTACGATTGCTTAACATAACGCTAAATTTTGACACAAAAGGCATAACATTCTAGTAAGTGAGATTGTAAGTTTCCCCCTTTTCATGGTATTATGTGGAAACTTGGCATTTTTTCCTTCCTTTGGAAGATGTCTTGGTTCAAGGATTCATGCTTGTGAATAGTGGGTTAAGTGTTCTCCAAAGAATGACTTAAACAATTGAAAAGCAAAAGCAATACTAACTTCTAATCAACTAACATTTAATTTCAAACCATTTACTTTTATGCACTTTAAATTCAAGTCTTTATCTATTTGCCATTATTCATACCATTTAATTTGTTTATTTTAATGTCATTTTCACTTTGCTCACTTGAGCCATATCTTGTGAATACATTGTGACTGTATATACTTGTTTGTGTATTTTGTTTGTGGTTTTTTTGACCTTAATGTACATAATAACAACAAAAACCTTAAAATACACTTGTGTGGACTGTTGGATTTGATCTGAGACATTGGACTTAGAATTAGGCAACACTCCCTATGCCAAAAAACTTGGCCAATACCAATTTGTTTCTAAAACCAAGTGCTTATGAAGTGAATTTTCATCTAATGCAAGTTTTGGGATCTCATTTGAGTTCATCTGCTACATGGTCTTATTAAAGTTGTTACTTTGAACCTGTGTCTAATGCCTATCTCTGAGTCATTCAAGGATTATGTCATCTGATACATGGAAGATTATGAAGAAGATCATGGAGTTGCTAAGCTTGGATGTGTCTATCTTTATTTGATGCCTTGCTCTTCATCTTGTTATTTGTATATTGATATTGCTTTATTCTAAAGTCCAAGAGAATTTTGGGTTTCTATATGACATTTTTGTCTATTGGATTGCATCCCATTGGTCAGATTCTTTTCAACTCTTAACTTTTATATTTTTGCTTAGGATTAGTCTCTTCATCTCCCCCCACTTCTTTAATTTCAAATCTCTCCATCCTTTTAAAAATCTTTTTTGCTTGTGATTTCAAAACTTTGACTTTATTGCAAATTAGAAACTTTGGCCTTATGCCATTGCATTTTTAAACTCTTTCCTTAATCAAATTTTTAAATGAACTTAACTATACTTGACTTAAAATTTCAAAAGACAAAAAGAACTAACACTCATTCAAACCTTTTTAGGCCTTTTGTGCCTCTATTAAACTTAAATTTTTGTTAAAAGCAACTCATTCACTTTGAAATTTTTACCACGAACTATGAGGTTTTGATCCCTCATTTTTATGTTGGTACGTAGGCACAAGTACGAAGTTCTTGTCAAACACAAAAATATAATTAATGAATTTTTTTCTCATCCATCCACTCTATCTATTGCAAATATCATTTTGTACAAAAACACATGTGCACACAAAAAAGGGCTCCCTAGGAGTACCTAGGACACTTTGGGTGCTAACACCTTCCCTCTGTGTAACCAACCCTCTTACTTGTAATCTCTGACATTTTATTAGTTTTGATTTGAAAACTTCTTATCTTTGGGTTTTGTTCGTACTTTTTCCTTTTCCCTTGGAAATAATAAAAGTGCGGTGGAGACTCTGATTTTATTGACGTTAAGTTCATCAATAGCTTAATGGTTATGAATTTACCGCTACATCGTGGGACTGATCTATGCTGAATTAGGGATGGGGGGATTTCACTATTCTCTTAAATTTTCTTTTGTTGTTTCTCACCTTATGAATTGTTGACCTAATTATCTTTGTTTTATAATAACAAAGGCTTAAACACAAATGGGATAACAACCCACATTCATTTTGGCCACTCCAAATAGGAAGGATAACCCAACAATAATGATGCAGAAAATGATGAAAATTGTCTAAGTAGTGCCCCCTCTCTTGTACACATAACACTGACACTCTTGAGGATGTCCATTAGGTAAGCAAACTTGGACCACTTTCTGATAATAATTCAAATATTATTATAAATTATCAATTGCCTTATAGGCATAATATGGGTAAACCATCAGACCTCTATTAACCAGACATTAAAGGAAGGGGTTCAAGGTTCCCAATTACTAATTATATTAGCACTAAGGCAATCTCTGAACAAAAAAAAGCTTTGCATACAAGCTGCCTTCCAGCCATATTACAACAAGAGTACATGAGGCGTTATAGGATCTAAAGTTATCCCGAGCAATTCAAGAATACATGGAAGCATTACAAAAGAATAACACATGGAAACTTGTCTCATTGCCGAGTGGGAAAAAGACAGTAAGTTGCAAATGGGTATTTTCCATGAAATACAAAGTTGATGGTTATATAGAGAGGTATAAGGCAATATTTGTGGCCAAGGGTTATACACAAACTTATGGTATAAACTACCGAGAGACTTTTTCACCGGTGGCAAAGCTGAGGGCAATTATAGTCTTATTTTCTATTGTTGCAAATTTAGATTGTCCATTATATCAATTTGATGTAAAGAATGTTTTTCTTCATGAAGACTTGGAGGAGGAGGTATATATGTACATTCCACCAAGATATAATGTGTCATTTGGAAATCAGAATGTATGCAGGTTGTAACAGGAGTTATATGGATCAAAGCAATCACCACGTGTTTGGTTCAAACAATTCAAGTTAGCTATAAAAAAATTTGGGTTCCAACAAAGTAATTATGACCATACACTTTTCTTTAAACATGTCAAAGGAAAGGTTACTTCATTAATAATATATGTTGATGATATGATTGTTACAAGTAATGATACATAAGAGATATCAAAAATTCAAAGGAAACTCCCAAATGAACTCAAAATTAAGAACCTTGGAGGACTACAATACTTTCTTAGAATAGAAGTGGCCAGATCAAATGAATGTATACTCATTTCCAAAAGAAAGTACATACCGAATCTATTATCTGAAGTTGAAATGCTTGATTGTAATCCAATTAATACTCCAATAATTCAAAACCATCATTTTGGAGAAAACAATGATTCAGTGCCAACAAATAAAGAATAATACTAGAGGTTGGCAGGAAAATTAATCTATTTGTCACACACCCGTTCTGATATAGCATATGCAGTCAACGTCGTGAGTCAATATATGCATAATCCAAGTGAAGCTTAAATGGATGTAATAATCAGAATAATTCGATACCTAAAGTATATTCCCGCTATAGGACTTATATTCTATAAAAATAACCACCTTAACGTGGAAGGATATACAAATGTAGATTGGGCAGGCAGGTTGCCTGACAGAAGGTCTATGTTTCGGTACTTTAGTTTTGTTGGTGGGAATCTTATTACATGGAGGAGTAAAAAATAGAAGGTTATGGCTCTATCTAGTGCTGAAGCAGAGTTTAGAGGAAAGTCTAAGGGACTTTGTGAACTGCTATGGTTGAAAATATTGTTAAATTTGATTGGTTTTAAACCCAAAATAAAAATGAAATTATTTTGTGATAACAAGGCAACAATTAAAATTTTACAAAACCATGTTCAACACGATCATACTAAGCATATCAGGGTGGATATACATTTTATCAAACATAACCTTGAAGAAAAAGTCATCAAATTTCCTTTTGTGAGATCTGAAGATCAACTTGCAGATATGTTGACAAAAGTTGTCTCCAGTAAAGTCTTTCATAGCTCACTAGACAAGTTGTGTATTAGAAATATATACTCACCAACTTGAGGGAGAGTCTTAGCGTGAACTATTTTTTCTTTTGTAATTAGCTAATTCTCAGGAGATATTTATGGCAGTATGTTGTTAAAAATCATTGATTTGTACTCTCTATTAATTCCACACCATATATAGTGATAGTACATTTGTATAGTTTTAACGAACCCTTTCCTTTTGATGTATAAATGTTAAGTATGTGATTTATTGAAAGTTACGGTGAAATAGAAAATAATTCATTTTCCTGATATGAAATATATGTTATTCTTAGTTAACAATAGAATGTTCAAGAAATTCAATCTAGCATTACTTGGTAATCAGTGTTGAAGGCTTAAGGTAGATGTAGACGAAATTTGGTGGACGCTATTATATAAAAAATATAATGTATGGAGGGATAAAGGTTTGTAGGGTGGCTTCATTGGTTTAATTTGGTGGAAAAATAATTTATTTCTCTAAAGAAGAGTGTGATATGGAAGGGAGTAATGGTTCTTAGATAATTTCAAGTGAAATAAAAAAAATTAAAATGAACATTTTATTTTGAAGAAACCTGTAGTTGGAGGGAGGGGTCATTTGTGAGCATTTCGTATGGTTATTTAGTGTGGTTTTAGACAAGATTTTTGTGTGTGGATAAAGAGTGCCGAAACCCAAAAAATTATAAACTAACTATCCTCCTAAAGGAGGTATCCCTCATGTCATAAATGTGCATTTTATACACCTCCCTATCTACACTACTTATACATTGATTGCTACTTGTTCCTATTTTCGCTAAACCATTTGCACATTTGTTGGCCTCCCTAAACATATTTTAAATGTACGACAACCAAACTGTTCATCTCTTTGTGAATAATAATCAGCAAGCTCAAACTTGTCCCCATGTGATACCTCTCTTGCATTATGGCCTTATAAGCTTCTTTCAAATCCATATGCACCTCTGGACGATCAATCTTCTTCTTGTGCACTAGTTTGATTCCTTCGAGTACACCTCATAACTCAATATTTAACACACTATATTTTCCCGACATTTTCGTAAATCCACCTATCCATCTGCCTCTATTGTCCCCGATTATGCCTTAACAACCTACGTTGAGATCATGACAAACAACCTCATTCGTGTTCAAGGTCACCCATTGAGCTTCAGCAAACTGCCGTTTATGACTTATGTCACGCTGCTTTTGGTATGTATTGTTGCTTTTCTCAAGAGTTGTATGTTTCTCACGTAATGTTTAACCCAATCATGTATTTATTTCACCATATCATGTAGCATAATAAAGTCACCAACATACATTCTTTGATTTCATAATTTCCATATGCAATGACACGCAGTTGCCCATGTCTCTTGTCAATCTTTTCCATCATACTGATTTAGATTTTGAGTCATGTTAAAATTAACCCTATCCTATTAAGTCATTGTGAAGAATTGCTCCCAATATTTGTTGTGCACAAGGCCAAGACAAATGTTTCTTACAAATTTGCAATCTCTTAACGTATGTAGGATAGTTTCCTCTAACTCCTCACATTCCATACAATTGCTTCTATTGATGTTTCTAATAGCCAACTATTGTTTAGTTTTCAAACCTTTATGATGAGTCAACCAGATAAGCATTCTCACGCGTTCAGGAACCTGCATTTTCCAAATTTTATTCCAATTTGAGGTGGTAGATGAATTACCTCTGCCAAATATCTCAGCATAAGCATCAAATGTGAAAAATTTTCCATTTTTGAGGGATGAATCACAACTATCTTCTGAAGGATGTATTCATTGAACCAACCTTGTAGCTTGTGCCAGTCCCAATCACCATCATTATCAATGAGATCAACGACTTTCATACTTTGACAATCATTTATATTACCTTGCATATGAATCTTTAGAGTGAGGCCTTGATCCACCCAAAAGTCATTCCACACATAAACACTCTCCCCATTTCCAATAGTCAACTTTCTCCTATTTTCATACAAATTCCAAGTTTTAGCAAGGTCTTTCCATAAGCTTGAGTTCTGACTTTAAGCCTTTCCTATCCAACAAATTATATTCTTTCTATCATATTTGCCCCGCAACATGTTGCCCCATAGCTCTTTGTCACCTTTGTAAATCTTCTAGCCGAGCTTTTCTTGACAAGCCTTGTTCATATGGTTGAGTTTTCTCTTGCTTAGGTTTGGTGATTTTGTCCCATTTAATCATGTGTAAATATTTCTTTTCATCCATGTCCTCATCAATTTCTGAATCTCTTTCGGGCAGCTTTTAAGGACCATTTAACCATGTGTAAATAAGTGCAAAAATAAATAATAGTAAGGACCCTAATACAAGAGAAACAAAAATAAATAAATCAAGGTGAGTTAAAATACATAAGCATACATATTTATTTGGAGATTCAAAATATAATTTATATACATCAATTTATGTGCACTTTCTAAAATTTAGGAGATTTAGTACAACTGTGTCAACAACATACTTGCCACCAAATACAATAGTTTAAATGAATCGTGTAGTTGAATGGAAAAGTATTGCATCAAAAATAAATATTATTCTTTTAAGATTGTTTACCCATGCCAATAGGGTTGTCCTTGGGGCGGACAGTTGTACAGATCTAAATTTTTTTCAAATAGATTAAGATTAAATAAAATGTCTTAAACTAAATCATAATTTAATAAAAAAATTATTTATCCCGGTTAAACCGAATATCCAATACTTTTAAATAATTTAATAGTAAAATTTTCTAAAAATTAGTATTACTAAATGATACTCCCTCCGATCTTATTTATAAACAAAATTATTCTAATTTTTTGATCTTAAACATAGATAAATGTCAACAAATTTAAATATATTTAATATATTTATTTCAAAAATATCTTTATATTAATTACTTAATATTATTAATAAAAAATAATTTAATTAAAAATATATTAATAATTATATTATCTCTCAGGTAAAATCAAAAAATTTAAATACACTTAATTATATTTTTTTAAAAACCTAAAATTTATCTTTTTTACTATAAAATTAGTTTACATTCCAAAACTCCGAAACCAACGGTGTAATTTTTTCCGCTGGATAAGTAACTAACCAACTATTTTTAACCTTAAGAACAACAAATAACAGGCCTACCGTTCTTCCTTCCTGTTGTTGCTGGTTTGCTGCTCTGTTTCCAATCGTCTTCTTATTTCTGCTCTGCCAGTCGACTCGACCGGAGCTGCACGCTCCATACTTACGTGTCGGGTACCACATGAGCCACACCTTCATTAATGTTAAAATAATAATCACCTTTTATTATGTTTACAAAACACACTGTTGTTTTTTTAATGATTTAAAAAAAAACACACTATTGTTTTTTTCAATGATGTAGTGCACTGCACACTAACACTGGTGAACTACAAACAGTCTCCCCTCAAGCGGATATCGTTAGTAGTAGTATTATTTATATTAATTTTAAGATACTTTTGTTTCATGAATAAGCATGCTGCCATGTTTTTCTTAAACTGGCTTATAAAATATTTACATTCTTTTAACACCTTCTCTAATCTAATCATACAAAGAAACCATGATAAGAGTGTACGGCAAAACATTAAACAGTGTATGCATTCTGTTTCTCTTTCTGACTTCTCTGTCACAACTACTTGATTACGATGAGACCACTCCGTGTGATTACGAGACCTGCTATGCAATTGATTCCAGTTCAAACCCATTGTTTCTTTGATTACATCAAAATGTGGCACCACGCTACATAGTTTTGCCATGTCATTTAAAAATAATTAAAATTTAAAATTAAAATGATTGTTTATTATATTTAAAATTTGAAATTTTATTTATTTATTTATATTATTATTCTCTATTATTTATAATAATTTTTAAACTAATGAATTAAAATGTAATTTGTCAAAAATTTGAAGCAATCGAATCTATGCACTTGATATATAAAAGCGATTTTTTTTAAAATAACCATGTTTTTTAAAAAAAATATGAAAATAACCATCTTTTCAATTTTTTTTTCAAAATTACCAACTTTGAAAGAGGATGCGCCGGGGGAATTGGCGCACCCCCCAAAAAGTTAGAGGAGGCGCCAATGCATCTGGCGCCTGTGTGTGCTTGTGAAAAGAAAATTTAATTTTAAAAAAAAACAAGAATTGAACACACAACCTTTTGATTGGGAGTCAAACATGTTACCACTGCACCATAAACCTTTGATGTCAATTGTTTCATCATATATTTAATATAGCGTGTATAATTACAATAGCTTAATAAATTCATTATAATAAAATAAAATAAAATAAAATATATATTATTAATATTATTGAATGGACACATTAATAACATTATCTTGAAAATATTTTTATTTTTCTACTATTTTGAATGGACACATTAATAACTTGGCATATAATTTATAGTAGTTGTGAGACCTTGAAAATTTACCATTTCAAACTTTTAATCGTTTATTAATTAAAATATTTTATTATTAATATTATTGAAATTGTTCAAAAAATTATTTCCTCATTAAACAGTATAATCGAGAATGGTAAGAAAAAAAATGCAAAAATAATATAAAATCGATGAGTCAAATTAAAAGGTTAAAAAAATAAAAAATAAGAGCATTAAAAGTATATTTAAGCATTTTTTTAAATAGTATCTAAATTTATTTTTAATTATTATAAATGTAGTATTAATTGTTTTAATTAATTATTTTTTTCAAATAAAATATAAAAATATTTTTTAGAATTAAATAATTGAAGTTATATTTAATAATAAATAAAATAATAATAATAATAATAATAATCATAATAATACAAATAAAATATTTGTTAAAGCAAATTTATTTATTTATTTAATGAAAATAAAATTATACTAAGCCCCCATTTAGCTTTGATTTTGACTCGGTCGTTGAAAGCGATGGTCAGTTACATATCTAGGAACTTGTCCAATTCGCGTAGGCCTTCTACGATGTACTTGGTTCTCATCAACATTTCATAGCTGAGTAGAATGCCTCACGTCATTTCTATGATTCATGAAGTCAGTGACCATGTCATCAATTAAGTCCGTCGCCACACTACCATAACTTAATCTGGATTCCTCGTAATTCCAATTTTATTGGGTAGTAGTTGGCATTGAGTTATGGATGAAGGGGACACAACCTTGTTAGTCTTGAGATTAATCTGGGGTGAATGTTTGTGACTGGTAAAAAGTGATTTGTGGTTTGGGTGTTTGGTAGATGTGTTCTTGTGGGGTAGGTTATGTGAATGGGTATTGGTTATAGTGGGTGGTGTTTGTGATTTGGTGTATGATGTTGAGGGGGTAAAAATTGGGTTTTATTGTTAGGTGTTGTAGGGGGTTAGGTTAAATGTGAGTATTGTTGATGGTAGTGTTGACTTTGTGTATAAGGTGGTTGGTGTTGGGTTGAAAGGTTGTTGGGTGTTAAAGATAGGTTATTGGGTGTAAGTGCTTGTTGATGGTCTAGTGTGTTGGAAATTTGAAGATGAAAGTTGGATGGTCTAATAGTAATATATTTTGTGATAGATACAAATTTGACAAAGATCTATACCAATCAAAGTATTCCATACTCAGTTTATATTCTTTTGGCATGATATAGTCTTGTAAGACAGTGTTGCGACAATTTTGCCATTGATGACACTCTTGTCTATAATGGTCTTTCCAATTTTTAAATTTCCATTGGTCTGACGCTTGACATGTGTGGTCCTCCTCTATGCACCTAGGTGGAATCAAAATTTCTTATTGAATCCCAAATTGGAGTTTTACCTTATTTGAATGATGCATTTCAACAGTAGTGAAACAAATTAAAAGTGTTGTTGAACTCCACATGTCACTTTTAGTTGGATCCTCATCTTCAAGTCGAAGATAGGGCTTCCATACAAACTGTTACCTAAATTCAATTGACTATTTACAAAAATTATAAATAAACTTTAAATATTAGTAGTTTAGTCTTGTAGATAATACATAATTTGCCTTGAAATGATCGAAGAACGTATGATATCCAAAAGCATAATGATGTGGCATTTTTTTTCGTAATTCTTCCCATATGTGGACCACCTAAAAAGAAATAGTTGTTAAAAATACCTAAAAAAACATATTTTTAAAAAATAATTTGTCTTATATGTATTTGGTCGCATATGGAAAGTGGAATGGATTGAGATTCCTTGGTGCCAGACTCGGCATTATGAACCATCCCCAAGCTTGAAGTAAGACTCTACAGCAAGCAAAATTGTGCATATTTTTTGCTTTAAGGTGGTTGGATAACATTCTAGTATAAAAATGAAGATGCTTTAAGGTGGTTGGGCAATATTCCAGTACAATCATGGATGCGAGCATTTGACGAGGGTCGGCGTTGGGGTCACATGACAACGAACCTCGTCGAGTCAATGACAGTCTTTAAATGCATTCGTAATCTATCTATGAGAACATTGATAAGTGCAACCTACTATAGAATGAGATCACTATTTACTGAAAGGGGTGCACAATTTTGGAATCTGGGCAAACATTTATAAAAAATTGCTTGAAGGTGATGAAAGAAGAACAAAAAAATCCAACATGCATCAGTTAACAATTTTTGACTACCAATATAACACTTTTAGTGTGAAGGAGACGATGGACCATAGTGACGCGAAGCCTTTGGGACGTTACAAGGTCGACCTGTTAAATTGTTGGTGTGACTACGAAAAGTTTCAAGCTTATCATGTACTTTGTTCATATGTTATCGCTACATGTTCTAGTGTACACCAAGACACCTATGCTCATTTGTCCAACGTTTACAAGGTCGAAAACCTATTTGGGGTTTACAACACAAGTTTTCAAGTGCTAACATACGAGGAATATTGGTCTATTTATGAAGGAGATCAAATTTTGTCATAATCCAAGCATGCGGAAGAACAAGAAATATCGTCCAGTGAACACACGTATAAGAATAGAAATGGACACGACTGATAAGTTGGAGAGAAAATGTGGATTGCATCGTCTTCCTAGTCACAACTGAACTCGGTGTCCCACTGTTGGAACTAGTAATAATTAAGTTTTTATTTTGTTTTCAAATATCAATTTCAAATTACCATAAAGTGTTAATTAAGTATTTATTTCATCAATAAATATCATTTTTTGAATACAAAGATATTTCGCATTTAATATAGATAACAAGAACACATACAATATTAATAAGAGATTACAACAATCTAAAACAACGACAACACCTAACTCCACAAATTACCATCTAAAACAACAACATAAACAACATATAAAAACACTTGACACCATAATATTTCTAAGATATTACAACAATTAAAGCAATATCATCTATTGCAAACATCATATCCCTGACATCATTGTCATCTTTAACTCGCACTCACATACGTTGTATATGATTATTGTCTTCCGCAATAGAGATGTACGAAACAAGTCTCTCAATACTTCTAATTCTTTTACCATCACTAATCTCTCAGTCTAACTAGCGAATCAAGTTTCTCTCTAATTGCTCTAAACTTTGGATGTTCCAAAAAAACATCTTCATCAGAGATTTGACTCTCGAATAAATAACATGCCCGTTGTGGTGATTCATGTTAGAACGAATGCAAAACAATTTTTTTTAGAAACTGAGAAGGGATGTGAAAAAAAATAACATAGCACACCTCTATTTATACCATATTTGCCACGTGGATCCACCAAAATAGTTGACGGACCCATTATAGATAATTCAAAGCAACCGCCAATTGTAGTTCTGACTTTATGATTAAATAATAAAAATATAAAACAACCGCCAATTGGAGTTCCTGCTTTGTACTCCAATAATAAAAATATAAATTAATTGTCAATTGCAATTCCAACTTTGTATTTAAATAATAAAAAAATTTAAAGCAATCCTCAATTACAATTTTGACTCCCTACTTAAATAATAACAAATATAAAATAACTGCCATTTACAGGTTCATCTCTCTACTTAAATAATAAAAAATATAAAGGATCCACCAATTGTAATACTAAATATGTATATAAATAATAAAAATATAAAGCATTCGCCAATTGCAGTTTCGACTTTATATTAATATAAATCAATTTAATTGCCTATTCATTGGATGGTTGCTTATATATTTACAAAGGGACCGTCCATTGCTTCAGCGGGCCTACTCTAAAGAAAATTTTGATTTGTTTGAAAAGATAATTTTTTTTTTAAAATAACCATGTATTTTTAAAAAAAATAATCAAAAATAACCAATAATTAAAAAAAAAACAAAAATAACGCCAGATGAATTTATGCGCCCTTAATGCATTAAGAGGAGGCGCCAATAGCATTGGCGCATGCATTGGGCTCCTCATGAGGAGGCTCCAATGCTATTGCCGCATGCATTGGCCCTCATGAGGAGACGCCAATGCTCATGGCGCCTAGGTGCAATAGATGGTGTATGTGCCAATTCATCTGATGCAGTATTTTTTTTTTATTTTTTTAATTTTTAATTTTGATTATTTAATAAATAAAAAATAGTAATGGAAAAAAATAAATGTATTGATGATGTAATAATTGGTTACATTGGACTGACAATAAACTAATGACCGACCCAATTATAACGTCCCCATGTTCCACATCCAGGTGGGTTAGTTTGTCTCTGAGGTCTCCCACGATTTTCTTGAGGTATTTGAGGTCTTTGTGTGCTGACCTGATCGAGCGATGGTTAGTGGAAAGGTCCAGAGGAAGTTCCAGCGGTATTTGACAGATGTGTCATCATTTGTTCCTAATATCCGGAGGAGCTCTGGCCAACGACGCTTCCGTAATGGAGTTCGGTGCTCATGTCATCGTAGTTAGGTCGTTGGGGTTGGGTGAATTAGGGACGGTATAGTTGCCCAAATTGGGTCATTGAGTCGTTTTGGAAACGAAGCAATGGTTCCTGGGGCGTACTATAGTTAAACAATGGTTGGGTGTTATGTTGATGGGATATTTGGGTGGTCATTGGTGGGGGGCTACGATGAAGTGACCCATATGAATCATCTGGGCTATAGACGGTTGTGGTTGTGGGGTTTGATTATTGGTATTGTGTTTGGGTAGGTGGTATGAATGGATTGCGACGTTGGATGGTTGGTTGTTGGTTGTTGGGTTGATGGCATGAACGAGTTGCGAGGTTGGGTGTTTGGTTGTTGTGTGTATGTGGTAGGTTGAAGTTGTGTGGTTGGTTGTTGGGTTTGGGTGGATTCACATTGGTGTTGGGTGGGGAATTGTTGTGGGGCATACGATGACGAAGCAAGTTGTCGTGGATCCATCAAATATCGCGGCTCAGATACAAATTGTTGAGTTGTTACCGACCTAAACCATGCCATATATTGTTAAGTCAGTCTTGCACCATGGATGACTGGTTTGTTTAAGATGTGTTGTCGTCGATTCCTCCATTGACGACACATCTCTTTTGCAAAGTCTCTCCAGTCAGAATAATCCCATTGTGCATCAACCATTTTTTGATGCCAATTCTCCAAACACGTGAGAGATTCTGGAATCTGTTGTAGCATGTCGAACTGCAGTTTGACCCGGTCACTCTGGTGCATTTCCACCGTAGTGAATCGGATAATCGGTGTCTTCGCTGTCCAAATTGCAGCATCGTCATGGTTCACATCATGATCCGGACCCAGATATGGCCTCCAGATAAACTGTAAAACAATACGAAACGATTAGATGGAAAATAATTTGATAAGTATTTTTAAATTAAAATATAGTTAGGATTATTACATCGTCATGTCCAATGTGGTCCAATAGATTGTGATAAACTACAATATCGTGTTTCAGACACCTATTGTAGTTCATCCCCCTTACTGACCATCTTAGATAAAAAAAAGTGAAAAATATTATTTACTGTTAATTATAATATAAAATATAATTAACTAAATGATAAATCTTATAGTGTTAGACTTACTTGGTTGCAAACGGGAACACGAATGGACGCTCATTTATCGGGGCGAGCGACGACATTCTTGACCAACCCCAAGCTTGAAGCAAATACGCACATGAAAAAAAAGTACAAGTATTCTTTTTTACAGTTTTACACATTGCACTATATAGATGGGTCAACACAGTTGAACCCCAACTATAAGTGTTTACCTTATTAATGTTGCATAATAAAGGTAAATACATTATATTTAGAGAATTACCTGTACTTTCTGGAAACAATAAATTACCAAATAAAATCATAATATAACAATGAGCTTTTATTATTTTCTCGTACTCAGTTGAATCTTCGGACAATACTATACTGACATAATATTGTTTAAGGTATTTTAAATCTATACCTTGCCTCCTTGCTTGATCGGATGTCTCTCCCTCAGTTTCACCGTCTAACAAAGGGGCATCCAATAATTCATTGCAGATATTGTTGTCTTGGTTAACTCTACCATTCACGGCCTTTCCATCTATACGGAGACCCAACAACATGTACACGTCCTCAAGTGTGACGGTACACTCACTAATCGGAAGGTGAAATGTGTGGGTCTCGGGTCTCCACCTCTCCAACAAAGCAAGAATGAACTTGTAGTCCACCGAGTACGAAACAATGTTGAGTAGATTTCCAAATCTACATCCTCTAATATATGGTTCTATTAAAGGATCGTGGGGTACATATTCATGTACACGACATCTAAAATGCTTTGGATCCTAATAACAAAAAAGTAAGAAATGCAATAAGAAAAAGAAATACATAATCAACAAAGACAACTCTATAAGAAGTAAGAAAAGCATAGATAATAAATGTATAAGACTAAAAACGGAATAAGTAAAAGAGAGAGAGGTAACATACAAATGTAGAGATATTCTCGAGTGTGCCTCTGTGTTCATCCTCCATAGTCAACAAAGACATGATTTGATGTTGAAGAGCTTGAGTGTGGTAGAGAAATAATGTGACAAAGAAGAATATAGATGAGTATTGATGAAGATGATTTGATATTGTTGATATGAAAGGTTATTTATAGATGAATGAGTGAGTAGGTTTGCAATCTAAGAAGAATGGGATTGGTTGCATGCAATGGCAAAAGAAGACAATGGAATGACAAAATGCAGAAACCACATGTGAAGAATCCTTGGTCCTAGGCGCATGTGAAGAATCCACATGCAAAGGAAGAGACGCCATTCTTCTTGGCGCCTGCATGTGATTCTTCACATGCAAGGAAGAGACGCCCTTGCTCTTGGCACCTTAGTGTAGGGCAATGGGAAGGGGCACCCTTTTTAGTGGCGCCTATGTTCAGTTGATTTGAAGGGGCGCCCTTCCTCTTAGCACCCAAGTTGCTTTATGGCGCCTAGGGAATGGGCGTCTGTTAGGGAATCTTAGGGCTAAGGGATTCCTTGCTTCAGAGATTCCTGGATTTCCTGGGCGTATGTGTGTTCTTGTCACTCTTGTCACTGCATGTGGATTCTTTTTACTACATGCATGGTCAAGTCTGTACAGACAAACTAAGTGATCAATGCAACGTTATTTATGCTGTGCAGATGAACAACTTAGCAATGCATTCAATTCCAGTAAAGAAACTTACATTTTTAATATTTGAACAAAATATATTCCATACAACATTACATGATCAATGCCCATGTCGAAGGTGAAATATTTGATCATCAGTTGTTCGGTTTTTATTTTTGAAACATAGAGGTAACTCGGTTTATAATAAATCGAAGATCAAATTTTTCACATTTGAAATAAAGAATAGAAAAGAAATTGCAGTGCATTAATATGGGCCAAATCATCTATAAAAATCTGGTTTGGTTTGCAGAAAACTAGGTAAAATTTTATCAGAAGAAGATTCGAAATGATGACGATGTTCAACTTATGTTTGTCAGTCACGAACAATCTGGTTACAACGATATAGAGTTGTATACATTACCACATTAACAACTGGTGTCTCAGTTCATTGATTAGTCACAAGTGTTTTGTGACTCTGATGACGAACAAGCTGAGGTGAATGTTCCAGATGACGAAGAAGAAGAAGCCGGGATCATGGTTGATTCAATGATGAACGCTGATGAGAAAGAGGAGCCAATACCAGCAAGTCATGTATACTTCCCACCCCAACACATGACAAGGTTGAATTTAGGTTCAGATGAACCTTCAGCAGATGTATGGTACAATCCCTACGTGCAGGTGCAAGGATCTTTGAAACAAGGAGACACATTTCGCAAAAAAAGAGGAATGTCTAAAAGAAATTAAGAAATTCCACATGCAACTATCAGCTGATTTCAGAGTTGACAGAACTGACGCATCGAGGTATAAAGTTTATTATCTGAATGAGCACTGCCTTTTTAGGTTGTCAGCTTCGTACCGGAAGAGGAGGGAGTCTTGGGAGATTGGATCAATGGGTCTATATCACACATGCATGCCGACAAACCCAATGCAGGATCATCGTAAATTAAGCTCTCAGCTAATATGCGATGAAATATTTTCTGTCTTTGGCGACAATCCATCGTTAAAGGTGAGTACAATAATCTCGCATATTAGGGCAGAGTACGAGTATACTCCATCATATAGGAAGGCATGGATAGATAGGACAAAGTCTGTTGAAAAGGTGTTTGGCAATTGGGAGGAGTCTTACAAACAACTTCCAAAATACTTGTTGGCTCTAAAACAATATGCTCCCGGGACTATTGTCAAGTTGGAAACATTGCCCGCATATATACCAAATAGTACGTGTGCTGTTGGAAATGGAATATTTCACCGTCTCTTCTGGGCGTATCAACCATGCATCATATGTTTTTCTTTCTGTAAACCAATTATACAAATTGATGGTACATGGTTGTACGGAAAGTACAAAGGAACGTTACTAATGGTAGTGGCACAAGATGGGAAAAACAACATTTTTCCAATCGCCTTTGCACTAGTTGAAGGGGAGACTGCTGAGGGATTGAGTTTTTTCCTAAGAAATATCTGATTGCACGTTGCACCTCAGCCTAACTTATATTTGATCTCCGACAGACACCCTTCAATCATCAGTGCATATAATAACATTGATAACGGCTGGAAAAATCCTCCTTCGACGCATGTATTCAGTATTAGACATATTGCTCAGAATTTCATGCGGGAAATCAAAGATAAGACATTGTGGAAGAAGGTTGTCAATGTAGGTTACACATTATCAGAACCTTCTTTCAATCACTACCGCGAGGAAATAAGATTGTCAAATGAAGATACAGTACGGTGGATCGATAGTATTCCATTGGAGAAGTGGACTAGGGCATACGACAACGGTCATCATTGGGGCCACATGACAACAAATCTTGTGGAATCAATGAACTCTGTCTTCAAAGGCATCTATAACCAACTTATAACCGCTTTGGTGCAGGCAACATATTTCAAGCTAGAGGCGCTGTTTGAAACCAGACACTCAAAATGGAGTTCAGTGTTGCAATCTGGACAGTTGTTCAGTGATGCTTCAATGAAATTCATCAGACATGAAGCTGCTAAAGCAAACACACACGTGGTTACGGTATTTGACCGAACTAAAGGTTGGTATAGTGTTGTCGAGTCCATGGACCACAATGAGGGCATGCCAATGGGACAATACAGAGTCAAACTAGATAGAGGTTGGTGCGACTGCGGAAAGTTCCAAGCCTTTTGTACCCCCTGCTCCCATGTAATTGCGGCATGCTCAAAGGTTCGAAGAGATCTATCCTACTTGCTATCTAAAGTTTACAAAGTCGCCATCCTTTCAAATGTTTATAAAATTAGTTTTTCCGTAGTGGAAAAAGAGGATTATTGGCCAGAATATCAAGGGGACATCGTCTGGCACAACGAAGTTATGCGAAGGAAGAAAAAGGGTCGCCCAAACAACACCCGAATTTGAACCGAAATGGATACGGCGAACAAAATGGTTAGACTATGTAGTTCATGCCGTCAGCCAGGTCACAATCATAATAACTGTCCTAGTGTTGGAACGAGTACAACCAGATAAATTTACATGTACCTCTATTGAAATATATGAAAAACTAAATTTATTTCATATTAGACGTCTGTGACAAAAGTACCATTACATAAACAGTAACATAAATAATTATAACAAATACAATACAAGAACTATGAGATTACAACCATCAAAACAATTTTGAACATGTAATGCATCATCCTACGAGCGTCTTGGTCGGTCTTAATATCCACCCACTCGCGCACTTCTCCATTTTGGTTGAACGTGAACACATGCCATTGTATTCTTCTAATCCTTTCACCCTCTCCAATTTCACCCTCTAACCAACTGTACAACGTCCGACTAAGACGTTCAAATGTATCTGTGTTCCAAAGTCGAATCTGTATCGGAGCCGCAACAACGGAAAATATTACATCAACATTACGTTTCTGAATGTATGCAGACATTGTTGAAGTACTTCGTCAATCACACACACATAAAATCTTTTCAAACTCTTTGTTTTTATTAAAAACTTCTTAAAACCTGTCAAGATATATATGGAATTGATTAAGAAGTGTTTCTAATCAATTAGAAAAGTTAACTCATTGCCTAATCGATTAAGGATGTGGTCCAATCGATTAAACTAAGGAGGAAGACCTTCTAATCAATTAGAAAAGTAATCAATTGATTAATTCATACAACTTTATAGGGTTTTCTTTTCTGAATTAAGGCTATTGTCTTTTTAAAGTAATTTTTAACCGATTAAAATATTATTTAATTGATTAAATTATTTAATTTTACTAATGGATCATTTGCTTTTGAGCCACAAATTTTTTCTATATAAATGGGGTTTCTCCTCGTTTTGTTTTACACAAGATTTATGAATATAACCCTATTTTTTTATTCTTCTACTCTCTATGATTTTTAAATTTCATTTTCATGAAAATTGTCGTAGTGCTGAAAGACTTAAAAGTGCAATTCTCTTGTGTAATATATTCATAAAGGATTTGAAGGTTGCAAGCTAAACATGAAAAAAGCTTGCATAAAGGTTCTTGAGTTAAGTTTGTGTAAAAGCTTTGTATTTTAATGTTGAAGGTTCGTGAGTTGATCCGGTAAAACCTCAAGTTTGATTTTAATTGAACTCTCAAGAAAAAAATATTGGGGACAGTAATAGGTTAAATGGTTAGTGTGAAACTATATAAAAGTTTTATAAATTAATCATAAATTTTAAATATCATAATTCAACCCCCTTCTTGTGTTCAAAGTTATTTGATCAATATTTTGCATCAGAGTCTAGCTCTTGTTATAACACTAATCGACACAGGAGTTATGAATAACTTTAAATGATTCATTAAACAAATATCGATCCTTTAATGAAGAAGACTATACTTTGTGCAAATGAAAGATGAGAATCTTCATAGAGTTGATGGATTATGATATTTTCAAGATTGTGAAAAATGGTCATTTTCTTCTCACACATCAAGTTAATGATGTCGTGCAAAACAAAAATAGAGAAATTTAAACCAAAGAGAAAAAGATAAAGTGCAATGTAGTTTGAAAACTAAAACTATTATCACTATCACTTTTGAAATTTAAGAGTTTTTGCGTGTTTCTTACTACGAGGTTGCAAAAGAAATGCGGGACATCAAGTTACCCATGAAGGTATAATTGAGGTAAAAAAGGATAGGATGAACACATTGACCCATAAGTACGGACCCTTTAGTATGAAACCCGAAGAAAACATTATGATACAAAAAAACTATTCATTCACATTTTGAATAAATTTGAACTTTGGGTAAATTATTTCAAAATGAGGATTTAGTTATAAAAGATGTCTAAACTGCAGTCGGCAACCAAAAGTCATTGTGATTTCTAAATCCAGAGACTTGTCTTTCATGGATTTGTGTACTATGTTTGGAAAATTATAGGACCATTAGATGAAGCTGAAGAGGCTAACTGAGGATGAAAAAGGTGACAAGAAAAATAAAAGTCTTGCTCCCAAAGCCGATGTAGAAAAGAATTCAAATTCAGATGAATATATGACATTGCTTGTTCGAAACATTAAAAAATTCATGAAGCATGATAAACAAAAAAAACTTTTAACACAAGAATAAAGGAAGACCTTTTTTTGCTCCAAAATGGTATAAATGTGGAAGAATGGGCATATAAAACCGAATTGCCTTAAGAAATAGATTAAAAAACACAACCAAAATCATAATCATAAAAGATTATGAAAACCCCAAAAAGAAGGAACGAAAGCATACATTGCCTAAGATGAAAATGATGCGAAGTCTTCATATGAAGAAGAAGCAAGCATTTGTCTCATGGCGAATGATGAAGATGATGATGTGACTTCATACTTTACTTATGACGAGTTATTTTACATACGTAATAGATTAAATAAATAATCAAGTAAATTAAAACACATAGCATTTCCCTCTAAGACTACTATTTCTTACCTTGAAATAAAAAATGAAAACATGCTGAAAGAAATAGATTTAAAGAGAAACAACGTATTTTAATAAACTCTTCCTCTTCTTTTGAAGATCCGATTAAACTTACCAAATATGAACGATGTTGTGTTTTGAAAATTAAAATTGATTATTTTTATAACACACTTGATAAATTTATCAAAGAAATATACAACTTGAATCTTCTTTTAAGAAATCAAAGAGTTTCGAATAATAAAATTGATCTAGGTTATAAACCTAAGAATAATGTTAAAAATTTCAGTAACATATATCATGCTAATAAAACCTCAACATACAAATATCTTAAATATAACTATTGTAATAAAAATAGCCATGTTGCCTCTTTTTTTCTCTGTCAAGAAAATCCATGAAAGTAAAAATGACTATTTCTTCTTGCTTCTATAAAAAATATCAGGAACGTAAAATGAGAAACATATCTACTTCATCTTACTTATGTAATTATGATCCTAATAAAAAACCTAGAGAAAATGTTTATCACACTAACATTGGAGGATCCAAAATAATTTGGGTGCCTAAAGTTAAGATCTAAGTTTATCATGCATGAATGCTTCATAATATCGAATGATGAGTGGCACCTTCATAAAGGTTATTCAGAATATATGATCGGAGATTAAACTTTTTTTCTCTTCCTTTAATCATAAAATGGGAAGTTATGTTTCATATGGTGATAACAACAAAGGAAGAATCATTGGTCCATGTACCATTGATAAGTGTCCCAAACCCAAAATTGAGAAAGTTCTTTTAGTTGATAGTTTAAAATAGAACCGTCAAAATAGGCTAGCCCATATGGGCCGGCGTGTAAAGCCCAATTAGAGCCTATATTTTGCAGGACTTTTTAAGCCCGACCCTAAAAATCCCGACACCCATTAGGGCTAGCCTGTATGGACCGTGGGTAGCTTGTTAGACACGCGTAAACATAAATTTAAAACAATTATAGTAATATTTATGTTGTCTCACTCCAAAACAACAAATCCATTTTGCTTACCTCAATAATTTTTATCTATATTCTATTCAATCTTTATCTTTTAAATATTATACATTAATATAATCAAATTAATATTCAATTGTTCTGTGTTTAACTCACAATTTTCTCATTTTCTATTAGTTTCTCTTATTTTAAATATTTGATTATTATTATTATTATTATTATTATTATTATTATTATTATATAAAATTTAGATATGTATTATATTTAAAAATATCTTATAGGATTGTAAAATATAGTATAGTATTTAAAAATATATTATATCAAAATAATACGTAGTATAATTTTTTATTGTATTTGTAATAAATATTATGGAGTTTTTATTTTAATTTTTGTATAAAAAATAATTTTAAAAAGAAGCCTGTTTAGGGCCGGGTAGCCCGAAGCTTGTATAGGATCGGACTTGAATAGTATATTTTGAGTCCATATTACAATAATTTTCTTGGTTAGATCCTAAAAAGCCCAATGCCTATCAGGAACGACCCGTTTATGATCGGGTAGTCCATTTTAACAACTCTAATTTAAAACATAATCTACTAAGTATTAACCAATTATATGACAAATATAATAATATAATGTTTGATTCTTATAGATGTAGGGTTATAAAATATAAATCAAATCAAATTCTTTTTAGTAGTTTTAGAAGTGGGAATATTTACACCGTAAACCTTAACAAAATCCCATAAAATATTGTAAGTCTTTTGAATAATGAGGATGAATATCACCAAAGGCATAAGAGAATATCTCATATTTGCATGGATCATCTAAATAAGTTAGTCTATAAGGATTTAGTAATAGGTTTACCAAACTTACATTTTGAAAAACATGGGTTATGCGATGCATGCCAAAAGGGTAAATAAGTAAAAACATCTTTTAAATATAAAAATATTCTTTTTACAAATAGGCTTTTAGAACTGTTGCATGTGGATTTTTTTGACTCATCTAAAACCATGAGTTTTGATGGGGATTATTACGCCCTTGTAGTTGTGGATGACTAATCTTGCAATATATGGATGATTTTATTATCTCATAAAAGAAATGTGTTTTTTGCATTTCATAAATGAGCCAAAGGTTGTCTAAAATGAGAAAGTACTAAACATTGCATCGATCTGAAGTAATCCTGGCAGTGAATTTCAAAATGTGGATTTCGAGAACTATTATAATGATAATAGAATTCAACATACCTTTTATGCACCATGGACTCCTAACAAAATGGGCTAGTGGAACAGAAAAGTAGATCTCTTGAAGAGCTAGAGGATGATGCTCAATGAGACTAACCTTCCTAAGTACTTTTGGGCTGATGCGGTAAGCAGTGCTTGCTATATTATGAATTATGTCTTGATAAGACCGATTCTAAAACATATGTTCTATGAGTTATACAAAGGAAGGAAGCCTAATATTTTTCACCTTCATGTGATCCAATATAAATATTTTATTCTCAATAACAGGGAAGATAATCTTAGAAAATTTGACGCTAAAGTTGATGAAGGTCTTTTTTTAGGATATTATAGTTCTAGAAAGCTTTTAGAATTTTAAATAAAAGAACAATGTCTATAGAATAATCAGTTCATGTTACCTTTGATGACTCTAACCCAAAGTCAGTAGATGTAGTTATTTTTTAGTGTGTATGTATGTTGGAGAAATTCAAAACAAGATAAGTATAAAAATAAAATTCAAATAGAAGATCACCAAAATGAAGATTCAAATATCGATAATTAGAATCTTCCCAAATAATGGAGGAATTCAAAAGATCTTCCAATCGAGAATGTTATTGGAGATATTTTTAAGGGGGTCACAAACAGACAGTCCCTTAGCCGGGTATGTAACCTTATGGAATTTGTTTTTCAAATTGATCCAAAGAATGTCAATGAATCTCTCATTGATGAGTATTGGTATTTTGCTATGCAAGAAGAGTTAAATCAATTCAAGAGAAATAATTTGAGAACTTGATCCCAAACCTTCATCTAATATAGTGATTAGAGTCAAATGGGTGTTTTGCAAAAAGATTTATGAAGATGGAGATATTTTAATAAATAAATAAATAATCTTTGCAAAAGGGTACAATCAATAGAAAGGCATAAATTTCGATGAAATTTATGCTTATTTCGCTAGATTAGAGGCCAAAAGGATGAATTTAGCCTTCCCATACATTTTAAATTTTAAACTTTTCTAAAAGGATGTAAAGAGTTTGTTTTTGAATAGTTATATCCAAGAGGAAGTGTATGTTGATCAATCTCTTAGTATTCTAAATTATTCTTTTCTTGATCATGTCTTCAAGCTAAAAAAGGCTATATATCGTTTAAGACAAGCCCTCGAGCTTTGAACAAACGTTTGAGAAAGTTTCTTATTGAAAACAATTTTAAAAGAGGGAAGCTTTACAAAACATCTTCCTAAAGAAAATTTATTTTACATAAGAACTGGGTTAGGTATCCTAAATAAACCATGCATGTATTAATTTTTTAGTTGTGTATTTTCATTCTGCTTGTTCCGTTTCTCATATTGATATATGTGATCTATGTGCTTGTGCTATTTATTTACTCGCCTTTTTGATAATGCTAAAAGGGGAGAAATGCACTATTATGGGGAGTAGAGTATACTCTTTTTATATGTGAGGGGATTTTAACCACTCTAAATCTTTATCTATCGTTTCTATTTTTTTCAACCTCCATGAGAGATGTGTTGTCATCATCAAAACTAGGGAGAATATAAATCTATATGCTATGGATGTATAACCGTCAATTGATTTGGATGATTACAAATTTCAAGCACTTTTTAAAGATGATAACTCCATAAATCAAATGAATTCTTTAATGTTGGTAGTTCTTTTTTAAGAGCTCTTTGTGACAAATGACAAATGGAACATTGATTGCAATTGTTTAGTAAGATCCTAATGATGAAATATGATCAAGAAGATACCTCAAGGATCATCAGTCAGATAATTCAAAGATCCAGTTGAAGTTCTAATCAATTATTGAATCAATAAGATGATCTTGAATTCTTAAAGAGAGAAATTGTGAAAACTCGTGTGGTCCTACACTTAGTGTCTTAGAGTGATCAGTTTGAATTACAAAAAGGTCAAGAGTAATTCTTGAGGTACTAAGAAAATCATACACACACACACAGACACACACAAACAGACATACACACACACACACACACATACACACACACACACGCGCACGCGCACACACACATAAAATATTTTTAAACCCTCTAATTTTATTTTTAAAAAACTTCTAAAAATCTATCAAGGCAAGTATGAAATTGATTAATAAATGTTTCTAATCAAATAGGAAATTCAACTCACTACCTAATCGATTAAGGACTTGATCTAATAGATTAAAGCAAGGAGGAAGACCTTCTAATCAATTAGAAAAGCTATTAATTGATTAATTCATTTAGGTATTTTATATTCTCCTTTTCTGAAGTAGGGTTTCCACCTTTTGAAGTATTTTTAAGCAATTAAAACATGATTTAATTTATTAAATTATTTAACTTTTCCCATGAGTCATTTCCTTTTTTATAACTTTTTTTCTATATAAAAGAGGTTTCTCCTAATTTATTTTACACTATATTTCTAAATAGAAACATGTCTATCTTTATTCTACTATCTTTGTTTTTGAAATTGCTTTTTTGCTAGATTTGTTATAGTACTGAAACACTGAAAGTCCTTCCGAGAGTTGTGTATAACTGGTAATGTACTCAATCTGTTTTATTTAAGTGTGCAATTATCTTATGTAATATCTTTGTAAAGGATTTTAAAGTTGCAAGATAAATGTGACAAAAAAAGCTTGGGTGAAAAGTTCTTGAGCTAACCCTATGTAGAAGTTTGTCTGTTTTTTGTTGAAGGTTCATAGGGTGATCCTTTAAAAGCTCAAGTGTGATTTTAGTAGAACTCTCAAGAAAAAATTCTTGGAAACAAGAGTATGCCAAGTGGTTATGTCATATATATATATATATATATATATATATATATATATATATATATATATATATATATATATATATATATATATATATATATATATATATATATATATATATATATATATATATATATATATATATATATATAATGCACCCTCTCTATCTTTTCACTCTTTATTTTTCGTTAGTTTTTTACTATTTTGTATCTCTCTTATTCTCTATCTTTTTTCTATCTTATTAATATTTTGAATATCAAATTTTATCCCTCTTGTGTTTGAAATCACTTGGTAAACATGACAAATATTAATTGGTTAAAGTTATAAGAGAAGGTTGCAGGATCGATATTTATTATGGATCAGAAAAGGAGATTTATCATATTCTGGACTTAGCATCTCTGAAGACGGTTTAGAATAAATTGAAGATTTAGGATATGTCTTAGACGTTGATAATTTCCCCCCGCAAAATAATGGTTATACAACCTAAAGCAGTGGCTATACAGTCTAAAGACGTTGGATCAAACTAAATTCTTTGTTGCACCTGTATATGCAAGTAAACCTCATGTGATCAAAGGCAGTTATGAAATGAACTTACCAATCTTCAACATGGCAATTTTGTCCCTTCGTTCATGCTAGGTAATTTTAATGCAGTTATTGGTTCCCATGAGAAATTTTGCAAATGCCTTCAAGCAAAACATCCACCAATGAGTTTCTTAGTTGGACACATCAAAGTGAGAACATGCATCTTGACACAAATGGTAGCTATTAGGAGGCCGACCCGCACACCTGCCAAAATATGGTGGATTGGGTTGGAATTTTGTGTCCGTCTGCCCGTTCAGTTCACATCACTTTAAGTCCTCCAGCCTAGTTATCAAGTACTCAAAATATTTATTTTGGTTGGTTGAAGGTTAATACTTGACCTACAATTTTGAAACTCTTGTTAATGGTTCTATTTTAGGTGAAAGTTCTCAATGGCTTTAGAATGTTAGTTGCCATTTTATGCTTTCTAATTGTTGGTTTGATGCGTTTTAATTGAAATGCAAAAAAAAACCTTTTAATTTATTAAAAAAATCTATAAAAATAGGCGAGCAAGCCCGTCAACCCGTCACCTTGGCGATGCGAGCTAGATTTTTAAGCTTGATTTCACTTGACGGACATGCCCCCTCCCCCCACACTCTTTTTTTGGCGGGCTTAAGGAGGGGTAGGATGGACAAACCGTATTTCCATCCCTTGTAGCTATTGCACTTTGACCAATGGGAGTAAAATTGTGTTTATCTTATGTTAGGCTTGATAGAGCCATTTATAATCAGAATTGGATAAATAATTGGAACATATACAATTGTTCCATTTTGATCAAGAATCAGTTATACCATTACCCTATTGTTCTCCATTGTGAAATTTTTTGTTTTACTTGGCTAGGAAATTCAAATTTATGAAGGTTTGAACTATAGATGATATATGCATACAACTTATCGTTGATAATTGGAATACCTGTGTGGTTGGTTGCCCTTAGTTTATTTTATCTTCTAAGTTTAGATCTCTTAAACCTATTCTTAAGAAATGGAACAAAGAGATATTTGATAATATTCATCTTAAAGTCACTCAAACTACCGATGAAGTTAACAAAATATAAAGTTTGCTAAACGGTGTGGGTTACAATGATGATCTTGGATTTGAGGAAAAAAGTTCTCAACTTTTGTTAGATAAGGCATTGCATATGCATGACCAATTTTTGAGGAACTGGGTAAGAAATAAGCGGTTTAAGGATGGATATAAGAATACAACATTTTTTTACAACAATCAAATTGCTAGTAAGAAAATTACTAGACTGAAGCATGCCAAAATTTTTTAGAGGAGGGTATTAAATTAGATATTCATTTTATTAACTTCCCACAATTATAACTCATGTGGATAATGAATATCTCACTAGAATTCCCTAGTCATAGGAAATTAAGAATGCAATGCATAATATTGATGGTAATTCTGCTTCAAGTCTTGATAACTTTGGGGGATGTTTTTTCCCATGCCTATTGGGATATGGTAGCAACCAGTAAGATCAATTTAGTGAATCAATTCTTTGAATAAGGTTAGATCCTTCCCAATCTTAAATCAATCAATGTGACTTTGATACCTAAATAACATGGATCAAATTGTATAGAGCGATATATACCTATTGCACTTGAAATTTTTTAATTCAATATAATCACTAAGATCATTGCGTACAGGTTGGTCATCTTATCTCCTAAAATTGTTTCCTAACACCAAAGAGGCTTCATTAGGGGCAAACATATTTTTATGAGTACATTTGGATTACTTCAGAAGCCATTAATATGTTGGACAAGAAATCCTTTTGAGGTAGTACAACTTTGGAGATACAAATCAGAAAATTCTTTGATACTTTAGACTGACAATGTCTTATTAAATTTATTGTTCAATTTGGTTTTTATTAAAAGTTTTACGATTGGATACTCACAATTCTACACTCACGAAAATTATCAATTGTGATAAATAGAAAAGCTGTAGGATTCTTTTCTTGCTCTAGAGGAGTGAGGCAATGGGATCCTCTATCTCCCTTGCTCTTATGCATGGTTGAAGAGGAACTTTGTAGGCCGTTATTTATGTTGGTGGATCAGGGTAAGTTAACATGTATATTATTTGGTAAGACAGTTATTCCTAGAAAGACTTTTTTTTTGCATATGAACTTATGATATTTTTCAAAGCTACCAGGAAAAATGCTCAAGTCATCAACCATTTCCTTTAAGAATATGGTCAAAATTCTGGTCAACATATCAACCATACTAAATATAAGCTTTATGGTGGATGTACTATAGGATATAGACAGAGGCACATTGTTGATATTCTTGGATTCGCTGTGAGGCAGACACCATTTAATTATCTTGGAGTTCTTATATTCAAAGGGAAACCTAGAACTCATCATCTATAGATCATAGTAGATAGAGTATTGGCCAAGATAGATACATGTAAGGGTCGCCTTATTTCTATAATGGATATGTTCAATTGGTTCAGTGAGTCATATAAGGCATACTTTTGTACAATCTTAGGATTTATGAATGACCAATCAATCTTTTTAAGAAACTAGATTCTTGCATTATAACTTTTGTATGGACAAGTAGCATAGACAATAGAAAGATGATTACTATATTTTGGAAGGTTATTTTCTCATATTTGTCTAAAAAAGGGTTTGGTCTGAGAGACAATAAAATAAGCTGGTTGTTTATCGGTTTGTTGGAAGATAATGACTATCAATAATCAATGGTCTTATATGCTTATTAGTAGATACTTTAGGCACAAAAATCGTCATGAATCACATTTCTTTTTCAATATGGTTTGTCATTAAGAATTATTTTTCCTTTCTAGAGGAACATAGTAAATGGTAAAAATTGGTAATGGGAAGAACATTAATTTTTGGGCTAATAATTGGTTAGGATACAAAATTAAATATTTACATCTAATATTATTAGTGGATATTCAACTTATACAAATTGCTAAGGTCAATTTAACTATCCAAGACATTAAATGGAACATTCCTCATGGCTTGTCCATTTTGACTCCTCAATTTGTTGAATGCATTTTGAATATTAACTTGTCATTTAATAATACTATAGCTAATAAACTCATTTGGACATAATCCATAAATGGTGATCTACATTTTAAAGATGTCTACAATTGTATCATGAGATATCAATTGTGCCTTATTGAAAAAATAAACTCATTTGGCATCCCTACATACCTTCTCCTAAATCATTAGTAACTTGAAAAATAATGCATAATGTTAGTGCAACATAAAACAATCTAATTCGAAGGGGGTGCATATGGTTTCAAGGTGTTCTCTCCGCAACCATGATATGGAAATTGTAGACCAAATATTTTAAAAATTTCACAAAATTAAGAAACGTAATTAATGTTGTATATGAAAAAGAGAAATTATATTTGACTTTACACTATTGTTTTTTATTTATTATAGATGAAAAAGAAATTTAAAGAATTAAAAAAATAAATAATAAATGATAGATGATATATTGAAAAAAAAGTGTTATTAAGTTGCATTATTGAAACTGTAAAGTACTTCTTCCGATTTTATATATAAGAGAATTTATAAAAAAAATCCACTCTTTAAAAAAATGTTTGAATATATTTAATTTTTACATTCTTTTTAATTTTATTTCTTTTTTTCCTATGAAAATAGTTATAAACATAAAAACGTAAAAATATAAGGGTATTTTCAGAATAATAACGTTGAATGTAATAACTATAAATAATTTTTGCTTATATTTAAGATTATTTAAATTTTTTGTTTGTTTAGAGGTAACTTATAATTTAAGATAAATTTTCATTTTTAATATTCAAATTACTATTATTTGTTGGAAGAAATTTTTATTATAAAATATTTGAATATTATGTGACTTATTTTTTCAAAATAATATTTTTGTAAGAGACACAACACATATTCACACAAAACTTAAAATAATAGATAAATAAGTTCTCTCAATTATAAATATTTAAGTAATGATATTTTCAATGTAAGAATATTATCTATACTAATATTTTTCATAATTTTTTCATTGCAATGAAGAAAAACAGGTACAAATCTGAAATGAGTAATGATGGTGGTGAGATCAGAGAAGAAGGCAATATGATCATTTGATAAGACGTCTTGCTTGTGTCTGTTGGACCCAAGCCAACGTCACCTTAACCCGACACACATATTTATTTTGGTAAACCTTGTTTTTTCGTACCAATCCGTGGCTAATAATTATTGGCTTGGAGAAATATCGAATCCAATGGTATAAAGTGTTTCCTATATTAAGAACCATCACAGTGTATCTGCGTCAATGTCATCAAACGTCAGACACACGATCATACACGCCAAGTTAACCCATCATCAATCATCACTAGTCAAACACCATTTTCTCTCTCATGCATTTTTTGCATGCAAAAGTGATTAAGTTAAGGTGTTCTCCAATTGATTTGATAATTGGAATTTTGATATAGTATTTTTATTTATTTTTTTTTATTTTTTTTTTTTAATTTTAATCATTCTATTTTAAAATCTAATTTATTGATTACTCTACATTAATTTTTTCAGGATCTTAATCTTCCATTTTATTTGTGTAATAACTAAATTGATGATGTGAAAGAGGTTATATGACATAGTTAAATATTCACATTATATATAATTATTTTTTTATTTTAATAATGATATAAATTATTATATTTATTAAAAAAAATCATCATATATTTTTAAAAACAATTATTTTTTATTCTAATAATAAAATAAATTATTATATTTGAAAATAAAATAAATTAAAATAAATTAAACTACCAAAAATAATAATATTAAATGAGTGAAGATCCATTTTGTCCCATCATAAAAATTATATAACCAAAATTAATCATAAAAAAAAATACAGTCATATGTATTATCTATGTCACATACATTTTTTAATAATTACGTGGACAATTATTTTAGATTTTATTTTTTATTTTTCATTTTTTAAAGACTAACTTTATTTTAAAAATTTCAATTTTATTTTTAGACAATTCAAATTTAAAAATATAAAAAAAACCAAAATTTATTATATTTTGAATTTAAAACAAAAAACATAAATCCATGGAGTCTCAAACCCAAGTTCCTTCGGATTAAATGATACTAACTTTACCACTAAATCAATTAGTTTCTGTTGTTAATATTTTTATACTTAACTTAATAATTCATAATAAATATTTACTTATTTACTTATTTTAAGTAACACAAATAAATATTTGCTTATTTCAAATTAAATAGTAATAATCAATTAAATTTAACAGTACTTTAATTAATTAAAGTTAAATAATAAATTAACTTTTTAAAGTATTAATTAATTAAAATCAAATAATGATCGATTAGTTTAATAGTAATTCAATTAAATATTAATCAATTTATTTTTATCTGACTTATTATTTTTAGGATTTACATTTTATTATTTTTTTTTAAATTTGTGTATTATTTTAATTTTTTAATATTTTTAATCAATTTATTAATTTAAATTTGGATTTTTTTTTTTAAAATAATCAACTTTTTCAAAAATAATTCCAAAATAACAAAAATTTTAATTTTGTTTTCCAAAATAACCACATTTAAAAGAGGATGCGTCAGATGAACCGGTGCATCCCATAAGGATCAAGAGGAGGCGACAATGGCATGGGCACCTGCATTGGTAGCCTCATGAGGAGGCGTCAATGCCTCTGGCGTCTGTATGGTGTCTTAAGAGGAGACGCCAATGCCTCTAGCGCCTGCGTGTCTTGACATGTTATGCGCCTAGCCTCTTGGCGTATGCATTTTATATCTCCTCTCTATAAATACCTCGCCTTGGACGCAATATTTTTCACACAAAATCTTCCCCTACTACCATATTTTCTTTCATTCAACTCCATTCTCCTTCAAGTTTTTGTGTTTTAACCATGTTTGAATACATTCATAAGCGAAATGTCGATTTAATATTTTCCATCGTTGCGTCTCCGATAAAGATTCGACTCTGGAATATAGATTCGTTTGAACGTCTTAATCGGACGTTGAACAATTGGTTAGATGGAGAAATTGGAGATGGTGAAAGGATTAGAAGAATACAATTACTTGTGTCCATGTTCAACCAAAATGGAGAAGTGCGTGAATGGGTGGATATTAAGACTGACCGGGACGTTCGTAGGACGATGTATTACATGTTCAAAATTGTTTTGATGGTTGTAATCGCCTATTTATTGTATTGAAGTTGTTTTAATTGTTTGTATTGTTGTTTATGTAATGATATTTTCTCACAAACTTATAATATGAAATAAAGTTAGTTTTTCATATATTGCAACAAAGGTACATTTGAATTTATCTGGTTGTGCTTGTTCCAACACTAGGACAGTTAGTACGATTGTGACCTGACTGACGACATGAACTACATAATATAACCATTTTGTTCGTCGTATCGATTTCGGTTCGAATTCGGGTGCTGTTTGAGCGATCATTTTTCTTCCTTTGCATAACTTCGTTGTGCCAGATGATGTCCCCTTGATATTCTGCCCAGTAATCCTCTTTTGTCACTACGGAAAAACTAATTTTATAAACATTTGATAGACTGATGACTTTGTAAACTTCAGATAGCAAGTAGGATGGATCCCTTCTAACCTTTGAGCATGCCGCAATGACATGGGAGCAGGGCGTACGAAAGGCTTGAAACTTTTTGCAATCACATCAATCTCTATCTAGTTCGACTCTGTATTGTCCCATCGGCATGCCCTCATTGTGATCCATGGACTCGACAACACTATACCAACCTTTAGTGCGGTCAAACACCGTGACCACATGTGTGTTTGCTTTGGCGGCTTCATGTCTAATGAATTTCATTGAAGCATCACTGAACAACTGCCTAGATTGCAACACTGAACTCCATTTGGAGGGTCTGATCTCAAACAGCGTCCCTAACCTGAAATATGTTGCCTGCATCAAAGTGGTTATAGGTAGGTTACAGATGCCTTTGAAGATAAAGTTCATTGATTCCACAAGATTTGTTGTCATGTGGCCCCAACATTGATCGTTGTCGTATGCCCTAGTCCACTTCTCCAATGGAATACTATCGATCCACCGTACTGCATCTTTGTTTGACAATCTTATTTCGTCACGGTAGTGTTTGAAAGAAGGTTCTGATAATGCATAACCTGCATTGACAACCTTCTTCCGCAACGTCTTATCTTTGATTTCCCACATGAAATTCTGAGCAATATGTCTAATACAAAAGACATGCGTCGAAGGAGGATTATGCCAACCATTATCAATGTTATTATATGGACTAATGATTGAAGGGTGTCTGTCGGAGATCAAACATAAGTTAGACTGAGGTGCAACGTGCAATCGAAGATTTCTTAGGAAAAAACTCCACCCCTTAGCAGTCTCCCCTTCAACAAGGGCAAAGGCGATTGGAAAAATGTTGTTGTTATCATCTTGTACCACTGCCATCAGTAACGTTCATTTGTATTTCTCGTACAACCATGTACCATCAATTTGTATAATTGGTTTACAGAAAGAAAAACCTACTCCCTCTGGCCTTATTTATAAGCAAAAGTCTTTAAAATTTTTGGCCTTAAATATAAGCAAAAGTCAATATATTATACTCTATTAAATACTTTATTCCAAAAATACCCTTTGTCTAATATCAATAAAAGTAAAAATGCACATTTTATGTGCAGTAATGTACTCATGTTAATTTTGTCTTTCGAGGAATATTACTCTTGTCTTATTATGCATATTTTCCTTTTATTTTAGTACTTCATATTTCATTTTAAATTATTTGAAACTGTACTACTGCATTTTAAATCATTCTTCAATTTTTTAATATAAAAAAATCGTAGGAGTACTACTCAATTTTATATTTGAACTAATTTCATATATTTTATATCAATTTTTTTCACTTAAAATATAATTAGAAAACAAGTGCTAGTAGTTATAATAACTCATGCAATTCAACTTTTTCATAATATAAAAATTTCTATCACATTTGTTTAGCCAATATTATATAAATATTCATAAGTTTTTTGAACTAATTATCTATCACATTTGAGTCGAATGGGTAGCCTTCCTTGAGTAAACAATACATCTTTTTTCATATGAGAAATTTTATAATCATTAGATCCTTTCCTCTTCATAATTTCAACCATACACGATTGAAGTGTAAGAAAATTCTTTTTTGAACTTTTGATATCAAAAGACTCATAAGCATTTTCTACGACTTGAATAAGCTCATCAACTGAATTAACCACTTTTTTCTGTTGCAATGATTGCATGATACTAAAGAAATCTAAACCCAAAACATTTAAATCGGGAGAATTAGGTGGTTGACAAGTCAAACGAATGTCAAAACCTCCTTCAGAAGCTGCTACACGAAATTCTTCATCATCTAAAGAAACATGATACGGTGCATTATCTTGCTGAATAAAAATTGTCTCACATGCATGCTCTCGTGGCCATTTTTCTTTGATGGCTGGTAAGATCTTGTTTATTAAAAACATTCGACTGACATCTTTAGTGATAAAAGTAATTGGTTTTGTTTCAAGTGTCCCTGCTGATTGATTGACACTTGACCTTCTTGCCAGCACTTTATCGACTAGGGGAAACCCACCAATTTTTCCAGTGAACGTCACATTATCTTCATCATCAAATATGGGTCTAGCTACCGCTACTAAAAACATGACCTTTTGAATATAATTTTTGTTTCTGCAAGTCCTATATAGATCATCCTCATTTGCAAGAAGGTAATAATTTGTTGAATTTTTTGACATATAAAACCACTTTTCATCTATGTGCACAATGTTATACATGGATTTAAAAATTGGATCATGAGAAATGGTAGTCTCCTCAAGCATACTCAAGCAGAATCTAAGACGTTGTTTCATATTATCATCCTTCATATGTGGCTTCAATGCGCTTGAATTTTTACGCAATACCTCTTCACTCACATATTTTTCCAATATTAACTTGCTTCTAATACCTAAAGCTTTTGCTAAAGATCGAAAAGTGCTACGCTTAGGTAACGAAATATCACGAATTTTTTCAAAGTCTATCTCAACTCTTTTACGACCATAATTTTTTGTTTTCTTGTGGCATGCATCACCTGTTTCATTAATCTGTCTCCAAATCCGATAAATAACATCGGTAGAGACTGAATAAGAGGAAGCAACTTTTTTAACAATTCCAGATTAAGTTTTCCTTCACAGCTTGAATTTATCAATATTTCAGAAATAATTTTCCGCTGCGTGTTGTCCAAAAAAGAACGTTTCTTTTTCAATGGTTGTGTTTCATTAACAACATTTCCTATTCAAAAAAATTGAATTATTATAAATTAAAAAGAAAGCATAATTACAAATCAATAAAACAAATATTAACTTTTTTATGTGAGTTTATAACAATAACTCAATTACTAAAAATAAAACAATTTTCTTATTATGGCAATAAATCAAATAGTGTAATTTAATATGGCAAGAATCGAAACATTATAAATATAGTAGGCATAAAACAATTGTATGTCTTTATTTTTATTGAAACAATGAATAGGTAATATACCGTATATATGAAAAGAAATTCAACGTCCAAAATAAAAATAGAAAATATACCGTATAAATAGAAACATAAAAGTATAGTAAGTGAAATAACAACTAGTGGAATAATATAACATCTTTCTTTAAAATAGCTCATGACAATAAAAACATAGGAAAATTACCTGTTGTCTCATTTAGAGAGATATCAATATGGTTGATTATGTGACTGGTAGAAGAATGAGTTCCAACCTCATTTTCATGAAAAACGTCTTCATATGATAGACCAACATTCATCAAATCATCTCTATATTCTTCTTCTGCTACTTCATATGAATGATTCACATTTAAATTAACATTAGATTCTTCCTCATATGAAGGATACACATTCAAGTCAACGTACGAGGGATTTACATTCAACTCAACATTAGTTATTTCTTCTTCTTCATATGATAAGTATAAATTTAAATCAATATCAAGAGGCATTTTCATACACTCAAAAAAAATCACATTCATTTAGTGTTAGTTTTAATCTAAAATGTATAGAAAATCAAGTAGAAAATTAAGGAGCGAAGTGTGAAAATTAAACCGGAAAATATTACCACAAAAAATTTCGTTTACAAAATTTAAATTAATGTGCAAAAGTTTTAAGAATATAAAAAGGTATAGAAAGTGTGATAAAGTTGAAATTAATACAAATGACATTTTTTTAATGTTCTGACCATATAAAAAAATAATTTATTATTATGAGTGCTGCTATTAATTGTTACTACTACTGTCAATCCAATCATGAATAACATATTACCAAGGAAACGTGGGCACCATATCCCATGCTTCATTTAATTCTGATTGGGGATAATTTTGTCCATCTAACTTAATTTTCTCACAAAACTAAAATTTCTTAATAAGTGTGAAAATAGGAAAAATTGCTTATAAATCAGGTCGGAGGGAGTATGATGATGCATGGTTGATACGCCTAGAATAGACGGTGGAATATTCCATTTCGAACAACACACGTCCCGTCTGGTGTATACGCGCCCCTTCACTACAAATACTCCTAGGCGCCAAGAGGAAGGGCGCCTCTTCCTTGCGTGTGAATGTCACATGCATGCGCCTAAGACTATTGCTACTCTATTTTGCCATGCATGCAACCAATCACAACAAATGTAGGTTGCAAACCTAGTAAGACTCCCTCATCTATAAATAGGCTTCAAATCACAATATCAAATCATCTCCAACACTAATCATCTATACTCTTTTATTACCATACTCTTTCTCTGCCACACTTAAGCTCTGCAACATCAAATTATGTCTCTGTTGACTATGGGTGATAAACACTCGAGAATATCTCGACATTTGTATGTTATCACTCTCTCTTTACTTATTCCATTTTTAAGTCGTATACCTTCATTATCTATGTTTGTATTATATATTACTTCTTCTTATTGTATTTCTTACTTATGTGTTATTAGGACCCAAAGTGTTTTCAATGATGTGTACATGAATATGTATCCCACGGTCCTTTAATAGAACCATATATTAGAGGGTGTGGATTTAGAAATCTCCTCAACATTGTCTCATACTCGGTGGACTACAAGTTCATTCTTGCTTTGTTGGAGAGGTGGAGACCCGAGACCCACACATTTCACCTTCTTATCGGTGAGTGTACCGTCACACTTGAGGACGTATACATGTTGTTGGGTCTCCGTATAAATGGTAAGGCCGTGAATGGTAGAGTAAACCAGGACAACTCTATCTGCAATGAATTATTGGATGCCCATTTGTGTGACGACCAAATTGAGGGAGAGTCATCCGGTCAAGTAAGGGGGCAAGGTATAAATTTAAAATACCTTAAACAATATTATGCGAGTATAATATTGTTCGAAGAATTAATCGAGTACGATAAAATAATTAAAGCTCGGTATTATATTATGATTTTATTTGGTAATTTTTTATTTCTGGAAAGTACAAGTAATTCAGTAAATATTATGTATTTACCGTTGTTACGCAACATTAATAAGGTAAGCACATATAGTTGGGGTGCAGCTGTGTTGGCCCATTTATATAGTGCAATGTGTAAAACTGCAAAAAAGAAAATTTGTACATTTTTTTCATGTGCATATTTGCTACAAGCATGAGGTTGGTCAAGAATGCCGTCACTCGCCCCGATAAACGAGAACCCATTCATGTTGCCGTTTGCAAAAAAGTAAGTGTAACACTTTACCATTTAATTAGTTATATTTTATATTACAATTCGGCATGCAACAACAGATTCCAGAACCTCCCACGTGTTTGGAGAATTGGCATAAAAAACGAGTTGATGCCCAATGGGATTATTCCGACTGAGAGACTTTGCAAAAGAGATGTGTCGTCAATGGAGGAATTGACGACAACACATATTAAAAGAACCAGTCATACATGATGCTAGACCAACTCAATAATATATGGCATGGTTTAGGTCGATAACAACTCAGTAATTTGTATCTGAGCCACGATATTTGATGGATCTACGCCAACTAGCTTCGTCATCGTACCACCAACAACAAGTCCCCGTCCAACACCAATGTTAAACCACCCAAACCCAACGACCAACCTCACAACATCAACCTACCACATATGCACAACAACCAAACACCCAACTTCGCAACTCATTCATACCATCCACCCAACAACCAAACACCCAACGTCGCAACCCATTCATGTCACCCACCCAACCACAAAACCAAGAATCAAACCCTACCCACCAACAATCATATGCTTCAACCATAACCGTCTATAGCCCAGATGATTCATATAGGTCACTTCATCGTAGCCCCCCACCAATGACCACTCAAATATCCCATCACCAAAACACACAACTATAATTTAACTATAGTACGACCCGAGAACAATTGCTTCGTTTTCAAAACGATTCAATGTCCCAATTTGGGCAACTATACCGTCCATAATCCACCCAACCCCATCGACCTAACTACGATGGTATGGGCACCGAACTCCATTGCGAAACCGCCATTAGTCAGAGCCCCTCCGGATATTGGGAACAAATGATGACACATCTATCAAATATCACTGGAACTTCTGTCGAACCTTCACACCGGCCATCATTCGATCAGGTCAGCACATAAAGATCCCCAAACACCTCAGGAAAATCGTGGGAGACCTCAAAGACAAACTAATGCACCTGAATGTGGAACAGGGGGACGTTTCGATCGGGCCGGTCATTAAATTTTTGTCAATCCCATGTAATATTTATTATATCATGAATACATTTTTTTGGAATTATTTTTTATTATTTGATAAATAAAAAAAATAATAAAAAAAATACAAGGGTGTATGCGCCAGATGAATTGCCGCATACACCACAATCATCATGCAGGCGCCAGAGGCATTGACGCCTCCTCATGAGGCCCAATGCAGGCGCCAAGGGCATTGACGCCTCCTCATGAGGCTACCAATGCAGGCGCCATTGCCATTGGCGCCTCCTCTTGATCCTTAAGGGATGTGTTGGTTCATCTGGCACATCCTCTTTTAAATGTGGTTATTTTGAATTTTTTTTGAAAATTTTGTTATTTTGGAATTATTTTTGAAAAAGTTGATTATTTAAAAAAAAATCATAAATTTGTGTATTATTTTTAAATTTGTGTAATATTTCTAATGACGAGTAATTAACTTAATAATTCAGAATAAATATTTATTCATATACTTATTTCAAATAACACACAAATAAATATTTATTTATTTCAAATAATATTTATCTATGTATTATTTAAAATAAGTAAATATTTATTTTTTGTTCTAAATTCAATTTTTTTAATATTATTACAAATCATAAGAATTATTTGTCACCAATTTACATTGATCTGGTGGACATAGTAAGAAAAACATATAAATTAAAACATAAAATATAAATGAGCTATCCACATGATTATTAAAAAATACATGTGGCATAAATAATACATATGACAATTCTGTTACAGTTTAAAACTAAAAAACAAATCAATTAGAAAAAAATATTAAAAGGACTGATATGATCCGATTAAATTTTGACAAAGATTAAATATGATTTTTTTCTCGAAGATTAATTTGTTTTTTTTAGCTTTTGTGAAAAACAAAATGGGTTTCACTCATATTAATATAAACACAATTACATTTGAATTATCATAAATTTAATTTAATTATCTAAATTGATTATGTAATAAGATTTACATAAGATGGAAAACTAAGAAAGTTAAGCTCACAATATCGAACACATTTATTTATAAAAATCTGGATTTTTTTTAAGTTGGAAAAATCTGAAATTTTTAATTACTAAATAAAGTTATTGAAGAAAAATCTGATTTTTTTTTCTTAAGTGCCAAAAATATAAAACGTTTAATTACTAAATAAGATTATAAAGAAAAATCTTGCAAAATCTCAATCGTGTTTTTGAGTTATATCATCATTATTAATTTGTAGAAATTAGAAATTTTTCCTTCTACGTTTTAGTTAACTGAGAGGTGAGATAAGGTTGAAAATTGAAAACCTTTTTCATTGAAGCAAAAAGGAAACTCCTTAGATCTACAACAAATGACACTAAAATAAATAAATATAAAATAAAATTTAAATAAATAAGAATGTATCTTTAAATATTTATGATATTTAAATATTTATGATATTTTATAAATATATATAGCTTACCAATGTTTTAAAAATCAAATTGAACATTAAATCGATGAAACTCCGTATCAAAGTTCAATCGATTCAACCAATTCAACTGCATTTGAACATTATATAAATAAAAAAAATTAATAATTAAAAAACATAATAAATGACATTAAAATAAATAACTGTAAAATAAAATTTAAATAAATAAGAATGCATCTTTAAATATTTATGATATTTAAATATTTATGATATTTTATAAATATATATAGATTACCAATGTTTTAAAAATCAAATTGAACATTAAATGAATGAAACTTCGTATTAAAGTTCAATCGATTCAACCAATTCAACTACATTTGAACCGGATATAAATAAAAAAATTAAGAATTAAAAAACATAATAAATGACATTAAAATAAATAAATGTAAAATAAAATTTAAATAAATAAGAATGCATCTTTAAATATTTATGATATTTTATAAATATATATAGATTACTAATGTTTTAAAAATCAAATTGGACATTAAATCGATGAAACTCCGTATCAAAGTTCAATCGATTCAACCAATTCAAGTGCATTTGAATCGGATATAAATAAAAAAGATTAAAAATTAAAAAACATAATAAATGACATTAAAATAAATAAATGTCGTTGTTTATTATTAGAATTTTATTGAATGAGTTGTATAAAATATACATTATGTTTTAACATAGGTTTTGTATAAACCCAGTTTTTTAAGGACCAAAGAATTGTACGAAGTTAAATCATTTTTGTTGCTGGACTTATTTCTCACAATTTTAACTAAAATTGTGAACCTTTTGTTTCAATATCTTTTGTTGTATTAAACCTTACTGTATCAATTGCAATTAATTTCAACATTTGGTAGTATTCATTACTATATTTTAAAACAAATGAGGTTCTGGTATTTCTTTTACATGGTTTATGTATTTTGGTTAAATAATCATTTATTATGAAGGTTAATATTTGCGCTTTTATACCTCAAATTAGTAACAGATTGGAAAATTTCATCCATTACTAAATAAATATATTTTTATTTCTTATGTCCAAAATCTCAATGATAAATGGAATGTTTATTCATAACATTAACAATGGAATGTTTATTATATATCAATATACCAATAAATTGTAAAAATATTTTTGTATTATATTTTTTGATTATTTCCTTAATATAGTATACAAAAAAATTAAGCAAATTATATTACTATAAATTAATAATGTTTTACTTTATTATGTCCCAAATTGGAAAAAGTTATTTGTGAAAATTTTTTGAACCCATTTATTGATCATTTAACATCCATTACATTAAAAAAAACTGTTATGCAATAAATTTGTGTACGTTGATCCAACTATATATATATATATATATATATATATATATATATATATATATATATATATATATATATATATATATATATATATATATATATATATATATATATATATATATATATATATATATATATATATATATATATATATATATATATATATATATATATATATATATATATATATATATATATATATATATATATATATATATATATATATATATATATATATATATATATATATATATATATATATATATATATATATATATATATATATATAAAAATATATTATATTTTAATTTTTTTAAAATAAATTATTGCACTTGCGCGACCCGTGCGAACGCACGGGTCCTTTACTAGTTATTTTTAATATCTGAACGTTTTATTAACCAATTTCATAGCTTCATTAGTCAACTTTTTACTTTTCATTAATCAACTTTAATTTATTATTAAAAATTATTTTTAATATTTGGACGTTTATCAGCCAACTTTGTCATTTCATTAACCAACACTTTACATTTAATTAACCAACTTTTTCACTACTTTAAGTAACTGTTCACACACACTGTTCATAAACATTGTTCACGTGTACTGTTCATATACTGTTCACGTACTGTTCATTAATATATTATTTTTTATTTTAAAAATACACTTTCACCGTATAAATATGATGAACAATATATACGGTGTAAGTATTGGATGTAGAAAATAGTGTAGGAATAACAATGCTGCCAATTTAAATGTAAGAACATTTCAAAAGACAAATCATCACTTACAAATTCATCTTTTATCCTCTCCTCTTCATTGTGTTTTCTCCATTCTCTTATATAGCCGCTAAACAAAATACCTAAATTTATCTTTCCTCTCTTCAATTATATTTGTTCTTGTTAAAACCCAAATTTATGAATGCAACTTAAAAGTTAACTAAATTCCCTAAATTCAACCTTTCTTCTCAATTCTCTCACTTCTTCTTATAAATTTCTTCTCCAATTTTAAATGTGAGTTCATCCATTAATGAGTTATTTTATTTATAATAGATATTTTACTTTTTTTATTGATATAAAAGAATCTTTTACTCATTTTTATTGACGATAGAAATATGATTTTTTATTTAGAATTTAAGTAAAAATTCAAAGAGAAAAAGAAAAGAATAGAAGAGGACAAAATTGATTATAGAAGAAAGCAAATATTATAGAAAAATAATTGAAGAATAGAAGAGAGGAAAATTGATTGATAAAACAAAAAATGAGTTTTTTCTGAATTTTTATTTGTTTTCACAAGTCACACATATTCCAACCACCATTATTAATTTTTTTTGTCATCCATTATAATTTTCTCCAATTTAAGAGAATAATTGATTTTTTTATATTTAAAATAACCATATTTTTCAATTTAAATATTAAAATAATCTATTTTTTAAATTGATTAGCGAAATAATCACATTTCATTATTGATGCGTCAGTTATTAGCATTCAAAGGAGGCGCCCAAGCCATTGGCGCATGCATGCAACCAAGCATGCGAAGGCGCCACATGTATTGGCGCATGCATGTGCCATGTGTGTGTGGCGCCTAGGATAATGACGCATGCATGTGTGTGCTGATTTATAAATACATTGCGTATCTCCCATATTTTTTCACACAACTTCTTACTCTCCTTCCATTTTTCTTCAATCTCCTTTAGTTTTCTTTTCTTTAACCATCTCTAAATACTCATATATTCACAAGAGAAGTGCCAATTTAATCTTTTCAGTTGTGCAACCTTCGATAAATATCCGACTTTGGAATATAGAAATGTTTGAACGTCTTAATAGGACGTTGAACCGTTGGTTTGATGGAGAAATCGCAGAGGATGAAAAGGATCAGAAGAATTCAATGACTTGAGTCCACGTTCAACCAAAATGGAGAAGTTCGTGTATGAGTGAATATTAAGACTAACAGAGACGTTCACAAGATGATGTATACTATGTTCAAAATTGTTTTGATGGTTATAATCGCATAGTTATGATGTTGTAATCGCATAGTTATGTTGTTTATGTGTTGTATTTGTTAGTAATGGTATTTTATTTGTTGTAGTTTGTTGTGTTGTTGTTTGTGTGTTGCTTATGTGTTGTATGCGTTGTATTTGTTTGTGATGGTATTTCCTCACAAAGTTATCATATGAAATAAATCTTGTTTTTAATATAAAGCAAAAGAGTTACAATTAAAATTATCTTGTTGTGCTTGTTCCAACAATGAGACAATTAGTACGATTATGACCGTGTTGGCGACATGAACTACATAATCTAACCATTTTGTTTGTCGTATCCATTTCGGTTCGAATACATGTGCTGTTTGGGAGGCCCTTTTTCTTTCTTTGAATTATTTCATTATGCCAGAGAATGCCCCCTTGATATGCAGACTAATAATCCTTTTTTTCTACCACTAAAAAGCTAATTATGTAAATATTGGAAATGCGTATGACTTTGTAAACGTCAGATAGTAAGTAGAATGAATCCCATTGAACCTTCGAACATGCCACTATGACATGGGAGCAAGGCATATGAAAGGCTTGGAACTTTCCACAGTCGCATCAACCTCTATATAGTTCTACTCCATAGTGTCCTCTCGACATGCCTCCATTGTGATCCATGGGCTCAGCAACACTGTACCAACCTTTAGTACGGTCAAACACCGTGACCACATGTCTGTTAGCTTTGGTAGCTTCCTTTCTAATGAATTTCATTGAAGCATCACTGAACAACTGCCAAGATTATATCACTGAGCTCGATTTGGAACGTCTGATCTCAAACAACGCCCCTAGCCTGAAATAGGTTGCTTGCACTAAAACGGTTATAGGTAGGTTTTGGATGCCTTTGAAGACAAAGTTCATTGATTCCATAAGATTTGTTATCATGTGGCCCCAACGTTGACCGTTATCGTATGCCCTAGTCCACTTCTCCAATGGAATATTGTCAATCTACCTTACTGCATATGCATTTGACAATCTGATGTCTTCGTGGTAGTGTTTGAAAGAAGGTTCTATTAATGCATACCATGCGTTGACAACCTTCTTTCGTAACATTTTGTCTTTGATCTCCCGCATGAAATTTTGAGTGAAATGTCTAATGTAGTATACATGCGTCGACGGAGGATCCTGCTAGCCATTATCAATGTTTTTGTAGGCACTCACTATTGAAGGGTGTCGGTCTGAGATCAAACATAAGTTAGGCTGAGGAGAAATGTGCAATCAGAGATTTTTTAGAAAAAAACTCCATCCCTCAGCAGTCTCCCCTTCAACTAGAGCAAATGTGATTGGAAAAATGTTGTTGTTGCCATCTTGTGCCACTGCCATCAGTAATGTTCCTTTATATTTCCCGTACAACCATGTACCATCAATTTGTATAATAGGTTTACAAAAAGCAAAACCTTTGATACATGGTTGATATGCTCAAAAGAGTTGATGGAATATTTCATTACCAATAGCACAAGTCTCGTCTGGGGTATACGCCGGAAACGTTTCCAAATTGACAATAGTCCCTGGAGCATAATGTTTAAGAGCCACCAAGTATTTTGGAAGTTGTTTCTAAGACTCATCTCAATTGCCAAACATTTTTTCAAACGCCTTAGTCCTAGATATCCAAGCCTTCCTGTATGATGAAGTATAGTTGTATTATTTAACAATATGCGAGATTATTGTACTCACCTTTAACGATGGATTGTCGCTAATGACAGACAAAATTTCATCGCATATTAATAGAGAGTTGAGTTTGCGATGGTCTTGCATTGGGTTCGTGATTAAGCATGTGTGAACTGGATCCATAGAATAAATCTCCCGAGAATCACTCCTCTTCCGGTAAGATACTGACAACCGGAACAAGCAAAGCTCATTTCGATAATAAATCTTATACCTCGTTGCATTAGTTCGATCAACCATATAATCAGCTGATAATTCCATGTGATACTTTTTAATGGCTCTGACACAGTCTTCTTTTATGCGAAATGTGTCTCCTTCTTTCAATGATCCTTGAATTTGCACATAAGGATTGTAAAATATATCCGACGAAGGTTCATCTGCACTCAAATTCAAGCTTGTCATGTGTTGAGGTGGACAATATACATGACTAGTTGGTAATGAATCATCTTCTTCTTCATCATTCACCATTGTGTCAACCAATAACTCTTTTTTTCCTCGTCAACAACATTGACTTCATCTTGTTCGTCGTCATCAGTTTCACAAAACACTTGTGCCGGATCAATGAACTGAGATACTTGATGTTGTTGTGTTCATATATATATATATATATATATATATATATATATATATATATATATATATATATATATATATATATATATATATATATATATATATATATATATATATATATATATATATATATATATATATATATAACTCTATATCATTGTACCCAGATTGTTCATGAATGAGAAACATATGTTGAACATCATCATTATCTCGAATCTTCAACTAATAAAACTTTACTTGGTTGTCTGCAAAGAACACCAGATTTTTATAGATGATTTGTTCCACCTGACTACACTGCAATTTCTTTTCTATTCTTTGTTTCAAATGTGAAAAATTTGATCGTCGATTTATTGTAAACTGAGTTAATTATGTGTTGCAAAAAGAAAAACCGAATATGTGATGCTCAAATATTTCACCATCGGTATGAGCACTGATCATGTAATATGGTGATGAAGATATTTTTTTAAAATGTAAGTTTAGTGTTTTATGGTGAGTGCATTGATCACATATTAACATGCAGTTAAATAAGGTAGATGATGAAGGAAGCAGAAGACAGGGCAAATGTACTGATCATGTAAAGAATCTACAAGATTCCATGCAGAGATAAGACAAGGCAATCGCCCTTACCAATGGCGCCTGCAAGATTCTTCTGCCTTAATAAGCAGAGGTATACGCCTGCATGATTCTCTGTAAAAATGCTTATGCCCTAACAAGACAAGGCAAATGCCCTTATCAATGGCGCATAAAGCAACCCCTGCGCCCTATTCATTGGCACCTACTCCCATGCATGCTTAAACACAAGGCATGCGCCATTACCTTTGGCGCCTACTACCATGCATGCAAAAGTAAAAGGCATGCACCCTTCCCAATGGCGCCTACACTTATACATCACATGTTGTAACTTGCCAACCTATCTCATATATAAATATTGAAACAACTCACAACACTCAATATCTGTAACACTCAATATCTGTAACACTCAATACCTGCAATACTCAACCTCTGCAACACTCAACCTTTGCAACACTCAACCTCACTGCAACACCCAATCTCTCTATAACAGTCAATCTCTCTGCAACATTATCTCTCTATTGACTATGGGTGATGAACGTCGAGGGACAATCGATAATATTGCGACGTTTGTATGTTATTACTTATTCTTATTCTTATTCTTATTTCGTAACAAAATGTCTCTATTGTTTATTACTTCTTCTTACTTATTTCTTACTTATATTTTATTAGGACCCAAAGAGATTTCAATGTCGTTGTTTATTTAAAGAGTTGTTTGAAGTATATCTTCACCACTGAATTAAATATTCTTAATGGTTGTAATCACTGCTGTGATTGAGGGGGAGTGAGTAGGTACTCAGGTCTTAGTTTAGATTGAAATTGCATTGGGTAGGTCTTAAGTGATAGGATTAAACTGGTGGTTTAAGTCCTGAATTAATACCTCTTATAGTGGATTTCCTCCCTGGCTTGGTAGCCCCCAGACGTAGGTGTGTTTGTCACCGAACTGGGTAAATAATTCTCTGTGTTATTTGCTGCCTTTTACATTTATTCTCTGCATACATTACCTGTCTGCGTAGAATTGGAAGTCATAACATCCAGTGTGACATCGATAGTCTGTTACTAGAATTTCAATTGGCATCAGAGCATGCACCCTGCCTGTTAATTTCTGGGTGAGATCTAGGGACGTTACTTTCTAGTACCATGGACAAGGATGTAGGATTCTCAAATAGACCACCCATGCTGGATGGTTCTAACTATGATGACTGGAAACCTCGTATGATAGCCTTCTTGAGGTCTCTGGATAGCAAGGTCCGGAGAGCTGTCAACAAAGGATGGGAACATCCAACGAAGACAGGTAAAGATGGAGTCATTATGCAAATTCCTGAAGAAGAGTGGGACAAAGAGCAAGAGGCATTAGCCCTTGGAAACTCTAAGGCCTTGAATGCACTGTTCAATGGGATAAATAAGAACATTTTCAGACTGGTGCATCACTGTGAACTTGCTAAAGAAGTTTGGGATGCTCTCAAAACAACTCATGAAGGGACCTCCAAGGTAAGGATGTCTAAACTCCAGATGCTGACTACTAAAGTTCGAAAATCTGAGGATGAAAGAGGATGAGACTATTCATGACTTCCACATGAATATTCTTGAAATTGCCAACACTTCTGGAGGCTTAGGAGAGAAAATGTCTGAAGAAAAACTTGTAAGAAAGATTCTCAGATCATTGCCCAAGAGATTTGCCATGAAGGTTACTGCTATAGAAGAGGCTCAAGATATCTGCAATATGAAGGTTGATGAGCTTATTGGTTCTCTCCAAACTTTTGAAATGAGCTTATGTGAGAATGTTGAAAAGAAAAACAAAAGCATAGCTTTTGTATCAAATACTGAAGAGGATTCAGAAGAAGGAAATATTGGAGGTGATGAAAGTATATCAGAAGCTATAGCAATGCTTGGAAGACAGTTCAACAAGTTCATAAAGAAGATTGATAAAAAAGGTAGACCAAATGTCAAGAACACTTCGTCTGACATTAGTAGAAGATCAACATCTGAAGAAAAGTTCAACCAAGGCAAGGGAATCCAGTGCCATGGATGTGAAGGTTTTGGACACATTAGAGCTGAATGTCCTACCTTCCTCAAGAAGCAAAAGAAGGGACTATCTGTCACCTGGTCTGATGGAGACTCTGAGAGTGAATCAGAAGGAGAATCTGCAAAACATGTCACTGCACTAACTAGTGTCTGTGCCTCTGATGATGACTCAAGTGGAGTTGAACTTACATTTGATGAACTTGCTGCTTCATATAAAGAGTTATGTGTCAAAAGTGCAGAAGTGTGTATCCAAGGAGAAAAGCAGAAGAAACTCATCAAGGAGCTGGAAGCTGAGAAGAAGAAGCATCTGACAGTCATAGATGGTCTAAATGGTGAGATATCCTTGCTGACCTCTAAGCTAGACCAAATGACAAAATCCATCAGAATGCTGAATAAAGGAACTGACACTTTGGAAGAGATTCTAAAGGTGGGACAGAAATCAGGAACCATGTCTGGTTTAGGCTTTGTTAAGGAATCATCTGAATTCAAAAGCTCAAAGGCTGAAGTTCAGAAAATCAAGCAGAAGTCACAACCAATGTCACAGCATCATGGAAACAGGAGGATTAACCATCAAAAGAAGAAATTTCAAAGATGGAGATGCCACTACTGTGGTAGATTTGGTCACATAAAACCCTTCTGTTACAGGCTGCATGGTTATCCTAACAAGACCCCTCAAGTCAGACCTAAGCAGAAGGCATCTAAGCATAATGCCCCCATCAAGAAACAACAATGGGTTGCTAGATTAGCTCACACATCTCTAAGGGCAACTACCAGAGAAGATTGGTATTTTGATAGTGGTTACTCAAGACATATGACTGGGATGAATAACTTATTGGTAGATATACAACCTCATACTACCAGTTATGTGACCTTTGGTGATGGAGCTAAAGGAAAAATCAAAGGTGTTGGTAAGCTGGACAATCCTGGAGTTCCAGAACTGAATAATGTGTTGTTAGTAAAAGGACTAACTGCTAATCTCATCAGCATAAGCCAGCTATATGATCAAGGCTTCAATTTACAGTTCACTAAGGAAGAATGTGTTGTGAAAATTGGAGAAAATAAGGAAGTTATGAGAGTATCCATATCCAAAGATAACTGCTATCTATGGGAACCTAAAGTCTCAAACTACTCCTCAATGTGCTTCTTAGCCAAGGAAGAACAGGAAGTGAAGCTGTGGCATAGAAGACTTGGACATCTTCATTTAAGAGGAATGAAGAAGATCATATCCAAGGAAGCAGTTAGAGGAATCCCAAAGCTGCTTATTGATGAAGGAAAAGTCTGTGGAGAATGTCAGGTTGGCAAGCAAACCAAGATGTCACATCCTAAGCTTGGACATCCTACAACATCCAAAACTCTGGAACTTTTTCACATGGACTTAATGGGACCTATGCAGGTTGAAAGTCTTGGTGGGAAGAGATATGCTTATGTGGTTGTTGATGACCATTCCAGATACACATGGATAAGCTTCATCAGAGAAAAATCAGATGCATTTGATGTCTTCAAAGATCTATGCATAAGACTCCAAAGAGAAAAGGATGGTAGTGTTATCAGAATAAGAAGTGACCATGGAAGGGAGTTTAAAAATTCCAAGTTTGAGGATTTCTGCTCATCTGAAGGAATAAGTCATGAGTTTTCCTCACCTATTACTCCTCGGCAAAATGGAGTAGTTGAAAGGAAGAACAGAACTATTCAAGAGTCTGCTAGAGCTATGATTCATGCAAAGAAGCTTCCTATGCACTTTTGGGCTGAAGCTATGAATACAACTTGCTATGTTCACAACAAAGTTACCTTGAGAACGGGAACCTCTTCCACTCTGTATGAAATATGGAAAGGCAGAAAAACTACTATGAAGTACTTTCATATCTTTGGAAGCAAATGTTACATTCTTACAGATCGTGAACAGAGAAGAAAAATGGACCCCAAAAGAGATGAGGGTATATTCCTGGGATACTCTACTAACAGCAGAGCATACAGAGTTTTCAACTCCAGAACTAATGTCCTGATGGAATCCATAAATGTTATTGTTGATGATAAAGATGAAGAATCCAATGTCATAGAGGATGTTGGAACATTCCTTCAGACTTCAACAGAAATACCAGTCAAGACTGAAGATGTACAGGATACTCCTCCTGGACTTGAGTTAGAAGCATCCAACAAGGTGCCTTCTATCAGGATTCAGAAAGACCACCCTAAGGATCTTATCATAGGAGATCCCAATAGTGGTGTGATTACCAGATCACGGGAGAATAACTCAAATTCTTGCTTTGTATCCAAGGTTGAACCTAAAAGTGTGAAAGAAGCTCTGACTGATGAATATTGGATCAATGCTATGCAAGATGAACTGGAGCAGTTTAAAAGGAATGAAGTATGGGAGTTAGTTCCAAGACCTGAAGGGACTAACATCATTGGTACCAAGTGGATTTACAAGAACAAGTCTGATGAGAAAGGAGTAATCACTAGGAATAAAGCAAGACTAGTGGAACAAGGGTATACTCAAGTTGAAGGGGTTGATTTTGATGAGACTTTTGCACCTGTTGCAAGACTTGAGTCAATAAGGTTGCTGTTAGGTGTTGCCTGCATTCTGAAGTTCAAATTGTTCCAAATGGATGTGAAGAGTGCCTTTTTAAATGGCTACTTGAATGAAGAAGTCTATGTGGAATAACCTAAAGGGTTCAGTGATCCTAATCTACCAAAACATGTGTACAAGTTGAGGAAAGCTCTGTATGGGTTGAAGCAAGCTCCTAGAGCTTGGTATGAGAGGCTGACTGAATTTTTGACTACTAATGGTTACAGAAAATGAGGGATAGATAAGACTTTGTTTGTGAAGGATGAAGATGGAAAAATCATGATTGCCCAAATATATGTGGATGATATTGTCTTTGGTGGAATGTCAGATAGAATGGTGAAACATTTTGTTAACCAGATGTAATCTGAATTTGAAATGAGTTTGGTTGGGGAATTGACTTATTTTCTTGGACTGCAAGTTAAACAGATGGAAGATTCTATGTTTATCTCCCAAAGCAAATATGCCAAGAACATAGTTAAGAAGTTTGGTATGGATAATGCTAGTCACAAAAGAACTCCTGCACCTACTCATTTAAAGTTAACTAAAGATGAAGGAGGCTCTAGTGTGGATCAATGCTTGTATAGAAGCATGATAGGTAGCCTACTATATTTAACTGCTAGTAGACCTGATATTGCCTATGCAGTTGGTGTGTATGCTAGATGTAGCACCTCAAATTTGCACCTATCATTGTACATACCATTTCATATTAAGTCATAGCATATCATTGGTACATTGCATAGCATTTGCATAGTCCACAGTTGCCTCAAGAGCAAGCAAGCCAGAATTAGGTCAAACTGATCAGGAGATCAGTCAACCAATCAAGCAAGGTGTTTCTCAAGGAATCAAAGCCCTAGGGTTTGTACATCAAGTTCACATGACTTGGAGTATCATTGGAAGTGTTCAAGTCAAGGGTTGGATGCTCAGAAGCCATCAGTTCATGCATAGCCAGGCAAAAACCCTAGACAATCAACAATCAGTCAAAGCAGTGGATGGTGGCCATTCTTGTGGAATCTGGGCACCATGGTCAATAATCAAGAGTCCATATGTTTTGGGACATCATTTGAAGTCGAAGTCTCAAGGAATTAGGGTTTGGAATTCATCAGAAGTGCACAGTCAGTCCAAAACCCTAGAAAAGTCAAAGTTGGTCAACTGTGGTTGATTTTATGGTTTTGATGGATGGAAATGGTTTGAGAGAGCTTATTCATGTCCTAATAGGCCTCATATGTCATGGAAATCAACATCATTGAAGAATTTGAAGCCAATCAGAAAATTTCCAAAAATAGAAACTGGACCTGTAATTTCAACTGCCAAAAATGGAAACTTCTTGACCCTCAACTTACATCATGATACAAGCTCCAAATGAATTTTTGCCCAACATGAAAGTTGAAGATCTTGTTCTCCCATTTTCAAAAAGTCCAAGAACTCTCAAATCCCATGTGTGGTTGTCAAGATATGATCAAATCATTTTCACCAATTTTTGAACTTCAAAGAGCCATATCTCTCAAACCATAAGGCCAAATTTGGTGGGGTTTTTTCCTACAAACCACATTTTTCCTCCTCTTTCCAAAAATATAAATTTCATTCATCAAAACCCTACCAATCAAAATGGCATTTTTGGACCTTTTTCATTTAAAATCAAAGTTTGACCAAACTTTGACTTTTTGATTCTTTGACTTTTTCTTAATTTGGCCAATTGGGAAATGTTTCATATGTTATTTGTGACTTGTTCCAATTCCTAAATCATCATCATACCACCATTACACCTCATTTTGACCAAAGTTGCATAAGTTGTTATTTTGCAAATGGTGTGAAAAGAGCAAATCAAGTACAGCATTTTACAAGCAGACCACAAACAGCATTTGGTTGGTCTGTCTACAGCCTGTCTGTAAGCCCATTCGACCAGCTTGCACCCTCCATTTTTCATTTGTACACAATTAGCAAAAAATAGCAATTGATTCATTTTACACTAAACCAATTTACCACTTCATTAGCAGACCTTAAACAGACAATATAAGGGCATTTTCTGACATTTGTAAACCCTAGACACTGCAGCCACACGACAGAAACTCACTTTCTCTCATTCTTGCATTTTGGGATTTTGAGATTTTTTTTGCCAAACCCTTCATAGAACCCGAGCATTCCCCCATTATTTCTTCATCCAACCAACATTTAGCAGCTTTTGGCAACATCATTTACCAGCTGTAACTGCATCTTCCTACTCTGTTTTCTTCAAGCCACAATAATGGTGAAATCGGGTTTGGGAAGTTCCAAGCAAGCTTGAGCTGAAATTCTTCAAGGTTCCTTCATTTCCAAGCATAGTAAACTTCTGTTGGAGCTTGCATCACTCAAAACACAGCTGTTGATCGATTTTCTTCACAACCAAGTAAGGATTCGACCTCAATAGCTTGCTATGTTATGACATGCTTATGATAGTTCACTTCATGCTGATTCTAATAAACCATAGTTTGCTTGAAATGGTTGTGTATTTCTGGAAATATGCTGATTTGAAGTTTAGGGTTCAGATGTGTTTTTTGTTCGAATCTAGTTTGTTTATGTGCTTTGGTAAAAATGAGCAGTGGACTATGTATATTTGATGCTTGAGGATCACACTGCTATGCCCATTTATTGTTTCTGTGCATTTTGAATTTTTAAGCTCATGAAGATGTTGATGCCTGCTGCTGTTTTAAACCATTTTAACCTGCCCAGAAAATGCACTTGTTTCGTGTTTGGTTTATTGTTGTGTGGATGGTGCATGAATATTGTTGTTCCATTACCTGGCTGTTTGCATAATTTTATTCGAGATTTGTCTTTCCATGATGATGAATGTATACATATGTGCTGCTGTTTAAACCAAACACCCTGTTATTTTTCCAGAAATCCAGCTCATGTATGTTTTGGTTGCTGTTTGTTATATGTTGTATGAGCATCATGAGTGTGTTATCATGTGGTTTCCATGCTGTTGTTTGATTTTGATTTGTTAATGAACATGAAAACAATGCCCTGCTGTTTTGAACCTCATGAACATGCCTAGAAAATCCATGTGAAATATGTTGTGTGCTGTTGTTTGGTTGCCGTTTGCACATTGATACCATGCTGTTGTTTGTTTTGTTTGGTCGAATGATGATGATGATGAATGCTGTTGCTGCTTAAACATAACCCTGTCCAGAATTTTCTCATGATCTTGTTTGGATTGTTGTTAGTTAATGTTGCATGAGGATAGTGTTGCATGGCTGTTGTATGATTGTTAATTGCTGGATGCGTTTTTGTTCATGATTGATGTTGAAGATGTATGCTGGCTGCTTTTAGAAACCCTAGGGTTTATGATAAACCCAGATTTTGAGTCCATTGGCCAGATCACTGTTTCATTGGCTGAGGACCAATGAAAACATTTCAATTGCCTTGCCCAAAACGCACAGTTTAAGTAAGTGGCGCGCTAATTACAACTTTGCCACTGCGTTGACCATTGTTGACTCATATGCCATGCTATTTGATCTTGCTTGCTCCAAATTTCATCCAACTTCACAAATTAATTTCTCTTTCACATTTCATCCAAAAATTATGAAATCTTTTGCATGATGATCACAAATGTGTCTAGTTTTTTATTGTGAATTTTAATTAATTTTCCATTGGCTGGATTTTTAATGATAATTATTTTCCCAACATGTATGCATAAATGATATCTCTTACCATTTCAATTGTGAAATTGTCATGTCATATCCTTTGAGCCTGAAATTTTTTGTGGTGAAACTAGACACATTGACCTTCATTTCCATATAAAGTTTGTTCATTTATCATTTGTGGATTGAGAGTTATGATTTTCTGAAGTTATGTGTTACATTTGGTGCTATATGAATGATATGCATTTTCCCAATTTTTGGTCACATGCTTCCTTACATCCAAATGACCCCAAATTTTGCATGAATCATCTATCACATGTCTAGTTTGTGTATGAATTTTTCTGGAATTAATCTTGCTGTTTTCCATTTGATTGTGAATTTTCTTCCCTTCCTAGTCAAATGTTGACTTTATGTGATACATGTTGCCAAATCTTTTATGAAATTCTCAAATCTTATTGTATGACCATGAAATTTCATATGTGATAACTAGACATCTCAAGCTTTTCATTGGTGTTAATCTCATTCATTTCTCTTCTGTTTTCAAATTGATATGATTTTTTGAAGTTGACCCATGCTTGTTGACTTTCATCATGCTTACTTGAATTTGGTTTGACTTCATGATTTTACTTGACTACCTTCCTCTAATCCAAATGCCATGAAATTTTACATGTCTACCATGCTAGATGTTAGGATTGAGTGTGATTTATTTCATGATTTTTGAGATTGTTTGGGTTGACTTTTGGATGAAGTCTTGCTGTTGACCTATTTGTGCTCTTTCTTGCCATGCTTTGCATCCTTTTGCATATGAAATGACATTGATGCATGATTTGATTATGAATCTAATTGAGATTGCTTATTAAATGATTGAACATGAATTGGGTTGACTTTCCTTTGCTGTTTGACTTTTTTCTTTCACCTTTGACCCTAGGCTAGTCCTAGTGGTCTTCTGAGCTTACAATTGAGCTATTGTTTCAGGTTAAGCACCAATGCCTCAAAGACCATTCAAATTTGTTTAAGTTGAATTATATATTGTGCTAACCTTTGTTTTGTAGGTGTGACTCACATACTTGAGTCTTTGTGCCTTGCACAATTGGTCCCTTTGTGGTTGACTATTGGTTCATTTCCTTTTGATTTTGACTGTTGAGCTGTTTACTAATGAGTTTGACTTTTTCAGGTACTTTAGTTGCTTAAGTTCTCTGAACTTGCTTGCTTTGCTATTTAGCATTTGCTTTGAGGTATAAACCTTTCTTCTTCATGTAGTCTGGAGACCCGGTCTGTTATTTGACCGGGCAAACTGTCTGAAGTCCTCCTTAAGAGGCAATGCCTGTGTGTGTTTAAATTTGTCCTAAGCAGGAAAAGTCCTTCAAGTAAGGCAATTGGTGGAAGGTAGGGATAAGCAATCTATCCCCCACTATTCAGTGTGTCCTCTCTTTGCTCCCATTACATGATTGAAGCATCGAGATAAAAACCCAAGATCTAATCGAGTCAATAATGGGGAAAGAGTTCCATCTTTCTGAACTCCCCCACTTTCTATTATTTGATGCTCTCCCTGGTTAGGGATGGAAGCAATGAGGCACACCCCTCATCTCCTATTCATCTGTTTCACCTTAGCCTCTCAATGGCAAGGTTAAGAGCGACCTTCACCCATTACAGTGGACTTTCATAGTCAAACCCTCTTGTGTGAGCCCCCCTTGTTTGGCTATAGAGTGTGATGCTTGATTTTCATTGATTGTTTGATTGTTTCATATGCATCTGTTTGTTTGTATGTTGTGCATTTACCATCATCAATTGCCATTAATGCATGAGCATCTCTTTTGTCTGTTTGACATCATTATTGTTGGTTACCCATTGAGGATAATTGTAAGTCCCACAAGTTGGCATTTGTTCCTGTGATATGGAAGTGAGTATAAGTCCATCACATTGGCCACTCATCTTATCTTTGCTTGTTGCTTTGTTTGTTTGTATGTGAGGATACAATTGTAAGTCCCACAAGTTGGCAGTTGTTTTCCTAGGATCATACTGTGTATGTCAGAGTAAGTCCCACAAGTTGGCATCTGACATCCCTGTTTTGCTTTCTTTGTCTATGAGAGGATGCAATTGTAAGTCCCACAAGTTGGCGTTTGCTTTCCTATGATCATGTGTGGAGTTAACCTAAGTCCCACAAGTTGGCAGTTGATTTCCATATTTCATTCTTGTTTCTTTTTCTTTTTGAGGAGATTAGTGTAAGACCATTGAGTGGCTTCTGATATCCATGTCTGTTTTAGGAGATTGGTGTAAATCCAGCTATTGGTATCCGATATCCGCTTTTGTTTGTGAGATTGGAGTAAGACCATTGAGTGGCATCCGATATCATTTGTTTGTTTATTTCATCATTACTTACTTTCTATTCCAAAGGACACCCTTGGATCATCTCTTGTATGATCTCAAGAAGTGAACCTCCTGAGAAGTTTTACTTTCCATCCTCATCCATTCATCATTCATTATGTCCTAGACTTTTTCACACATTACCTTTCAAATTTGACATAAGTGTTGTGCAAACATCTTCATGTTTTCTAACTAAAAACCTGGACCCAAGTCCTTGACTTTTTTCCAAACTCCATTTTCATAATACTGCTTTGAATCAATCTTAATCATACTTTGACCTCATTTTCATAATCACAATCAATTAACTTCACTCATTCACTTGTTTTGGCTCTGTCCATTGTTAATCTTTTCACATTAGCCATTAGGTTTCAATTATCATTGTGGTTGATGTAAATCTTGCCTATCCTTAGTGAGTCGACAGTAAGACTTCCGTACTGAAAACAGGGCTAACCCCTCTAGTACGTCGAAGCTATCCTCGCGTGGTGGATGTTGTTTTTGGTCGAGTGTTTTCCCATTGATAATGAAAAGCCTCAGTGCTTGTGTTTAAAATTGAATCCACCAACTTTCGGAAATCTTTTAGCCGAACTACGGCGTTTTGATCCTTACCTTTGATGGAAGGTACGTAGGCAACGGGTTCATCCGTTCAAACCCAATAAAAATTGTATATTCTTTTCTCATCATCCCAATCATGTTTGCACAATATTTTTGTCATAACAAATAACAATTTAGCATAACAAGTGTGAAAAGGGCTCCCTAGGAGTACCTAGGACGTAGTGGGTGCCTAACACCTTCCCATTGCGTAACTTACCCCTTACCTGGAATCTCTGATCTTTTATTAGTTTTCTACGTGTAAAACTTCTTAGGCTTTTGTTCGCTTTTTAGCCAGTCCTTTGGATAAATAAAAGTGCGGTGGCGACTCGAAAATTCATTGTATGCTTTGCTTATGGTTTAATCGATAAATCATATGGCGACGAATACACCGCTACAGAAAAGTGGCGACTCTGCTGGGGACCCTAGTTTCCTTGGCGGTAGTGCCTACTTTTCACCTTTGTTGTGATATATTGTTATTTGTTATTTGATTTATTCTTGTACCATTTGGGATCACTGTATTGACTGTAATGTGTGAATTGCTTGACATACATTGCTGTTTGCTTTGGTGGTCTGTGAGATGAGTTCTATACCCGAACTCGAGTGCACTCTAGGATAGGAGAATGGCATAGTCTCGTTGACTGGTGTGGAGTAGTCCTTAGCCAGTTGACTTGCGAGCCCATTCACTTGGTGGAGGTCATGTTGAACTAATAATGTCACACAAGTTATTTGTGGTTAGGCATTATTCTTTCAATCATGTGCCGCAGAAGCCAAGGACTTTAGTTTACCAAACCCATCTTGGCCTTTTTTTAGGACCGTAGTGCGGAGGTCGTTCAGATGTCAGTTCTGATGCGATTGTCACGCGATACTACACTCATAAGAGTTTCTCTTGAGAATATTCTTGGAATACGAGTATTCGTTCCTCCGATAATATTCGAAAGATGGAACGATGATTATGGGAACCTCTGATAGAACATGTCTGGCAGGTTTAAACCCTAGTACACTCCCTTTGGGTGGTTCTTAACCGAGACTCCATGCTCGTGACTCTCAACAAACCCTTGATTCGTGGTTGAGTCGTTCACACATTGTTAATATCAATGGATCCCGGATCAGGTGTAAAACCTAAAATCCATCAAAGCGGCTGGTTGATATTAAGAATGTCTGAACCGGTTCATGTACCGTTAATATCAATGGAACTTGGGTGTTGATAAGGTGAAAACCTAAATCCACCAAAATGGATGATTGATATTAGGGGTACATAGAGCTTTCCCACGACCTTTGTTTGGTGTGCCTTGCTTGATCCTTGAGTGTGTTTGTTGCATTCATGCATTCATGCATTCATCCGCATACATGTCATCATCAAAAAAAAAAAGAGAAATTTTCAAGGAACTTAAAGGGTTATTTTGCAAAATTTTCAGACAATGGAAAGACCAAAGAGGCATACAAAGAAGTACAGCTTTAAGCAGCCCGACGTAAAAGAGTTAAGGAATCTGACATCATATGTATTAGATCCCTTGGGTTTCAAAGCTCGCTATGGGAAGCTTCTGCCTCTGCTCACCACTCAGGTTGACGAAGGATTGATGAGTACCTTGGCTCAGTTCTACGATCCGTTGCATCGTTGCTTCTTATTTCCGGACTTCCAACTACTGCCGACTTTGGAAGAATACTCTCACCTTATTGGGATTCCTATTCTGGATCAAGTGCCGTTCAGTGGCTTAGAGGATATTCTATCTGCTCGAGAGATTTCCAGCTTGTTGCACATAGATGAAGACCTGATTAGAGCTAATTTGACTACCAAAGGCGGAATTCAAGGTTTTCCTTCCGAGTTCCTCATTGCCCAAGCTACCTTTTATGGGAAGGCCATGAGTGAGGACGCCTTTGAGGCTCTATTCGTACTGCTCATCTATGGATTGGTACTATTTCCCAACTTCGACAAGTTCGTGGACATGAACGCTATTAGGATCTTTGCAGTCCTTAATCCAGTTCCGACTTTGTTGGGTGATGCTTATTTCTCCATGCACTTGAGGAATATGAAGAATGGAGGAGTTATTGTCTGCTGTTTACCCCTGCTGTACAAGTGGTTTATTTCGCACTTGCCGCAGACAGTCGCTTTCAAGGAGAACAAGGGATGTCTACGGTGGTCTCAGAGACTCATGTCTCTCACCAATGATGATATCACCTGGTATGATCGCGTGTACGATACCGTCCAGATCATCGATTATTGTGGGGAATTCCCTAATGTGCCTCTTCTTGGTACATGTGGTGGGATTACCTACAATCCTATTCTTGCACGACGTCAGCTTGGGTTCCCCCTGAAGGATAAACCTAATAACATTCTGTTAGAAGGCGCGTTCTTTCAGGAGGGTAAAGATCCCCAAGGCCTGAAAGCCAGATTTGTCCGTGCATGGCGCAGTATTCATAAGAAGAGTAGGAATGAGTTAGGTCCGAAGAACTGCATTGCTTTGGAGCCCTACACTTCCTGGGTCAGACAGAGAGCTGCCACCTACCTGATGCCGTACGATCATCCAAGACCTACACCGTGGGATGTGGCTGGGCCTTCAACCCTCCCTACCCAACGTGTAGAGGAGTTGAGAGAGGAGGACCTTTCGCGTGCCTGGATCCGTGAGAGGGAGGAATTGCTGCAGCAGCTCAAGGAGAAGGATGCCATGATTGAATTTCTCGAGCACCGAGTGATCGACGATCCGAATGACACTTGGACTTCTCTACTTCCTCAGTCATCCAAATTCTGGAAGAGGAAGTATGATCGACTTGCCAAAGAGAAAGCTGACATGGAAGCTGCCTATGAGAGGGAGATCAAGAAGTTGTGCACTTCCCGTCTTCCGGCATCCCGAGCTTCTAGGGATCCATAGGATGTCATTTACCTTTTCTCTTTGTAATGAATCAAAAATGCTGTATTTCTTTGTCTCAAAATATATTGAATGAAATATTTCCATGAGCAATCAAAATGTTTAAATGTTCAAAATATCGCAAAAATACCCTAAAGGGTTCCTTGAAAACAAAGCATTTGCACAAGCATTGCATGCATCATACTCATCTCATTTGCATAACAGGTGTTCTCAGGCCGTCTTCTCACTTTGATTCCTGTGTCCAGACAGGATAGCTGACCAAAGGCCGCACCGCTACTCAACGAGGCTCAACCATCAACGTAACATGGATCAAGTACAAGCCGAGTTAGCTGAGATGAGGGCTAACATGGCCCAATTCATGCACATGATGCAAGGGGTCGCACAAGGCCAGGAAGAGCTTCGAGCAATGGTCCAGAGGCAAGAAGCTACATTGCCACCGCCCAACCAGCCTCTGCAAGAAGGAAATCCAGTTCCTGATACTCCTGCTGCTGCTATTCCAGTCAACAATTATGCTGGAGGTGAAGAGTTGAGGGGAATCCGAGTTGATGGTCAACCAATTGCTCCAGATGCTGCTAACGCCAGAGTCATCCACGCTCCGGGCCGTAACAGATTTCCGATTGTTGACTGACAAGAGGATTTACTCACTATGCTCAGTGAAGACGACGATATCTTGGGCAGAAATGATGCGAGAGATCGCAAAGTAGAGGCCCTTGCTGAGAAGATCAGAGCAATGGAATGTCAAAACTCCCTCGGTTTTGACGTTACAAACATGGGATTGGTTGAAGGACTGAGAATCCCGCACAAATTCAAGGCGCCGTCATTTGATAAATACAACGGTACCTCCTGTCCTCGCACCCATCTGCAGGCGTACTATAGAAAAATATCTGCATACACTGATGATGAGAAGATGTGGATGTACTTCTTCCAAGACAGCCTATCTGGGGCGTCTCTGGATTGGTATATGGAGTTGAAGCGGGATTCCATTCGGTGCTGGAGAGACCTGGGTGAGGCGTTCCTCAGGCAGTATAAGCACAACATGGACATGGCTCCAACCAGGACTCAGCTGCAGAGTCTCTGTCAGAAGAACAACGAGAGCTTCAAAGAGTACACCCAGAGATGGCGCGAACTAGCTGCAAGAGTTCAACCCCCTATGCTGGAAAGGGAGTTGACTGATATGTTCATCAGTACTCTTCAGGGTGTTTATATGGACCGGATGGGAAGCTGCCCATTCGGAAGTTTTTCTGACGTCGTTATCTGCGGCGAAAGAACAGAGAGTCTGATCAAGGCTGGGAGGATCCATGATGCTGGTTCCTCATCTTCTTCCAAGAAACCCTTCTCTGGGGCACCTCGCCGTAGAGAAGGAGAGACTAACGCTGTACAACACAGAAGGGGGGTGTACAGAGCCAATGCAAATAGAGATCAGTATCGTCCAGTGGCTGCAGTGATTATTCCTGCACCTCAACCTCGTCCACAACAACAACAAAGAGTTCAACAACAACCGCAACAACAACAACAACAACAACCACGTCCGTATCAGCCCAGACAAAGAATGGCTGAGCGACGTTTTGATCCATTGCCAATGACGTACGCTGAATTATTACCCGAACTACTCCGGTTAGGTTTTGTTGAATTGCGTACCATGGCTACCCCAACAGTACTGCCTCCAGGCTACGACGCAAATGTCCGCTGTGACTTTCATTCTGGGGCACCAGACCACCATACTGAAAGATGCCGGGTTTTGCAGCACAAGGTCCAGGACTTGATTGATGCCAAAGCAATCAACTTCTCTCCGGTTCCGAATGTGGTAAACAATCCTATGCCTCAACATGGCGGGCATAGGGTTAACAATGTCGAAGATGGAGAAGCTGAAGATTTGGTAGTGAATGTTGATGAAGTTCAGACTTCTTTGTTAACAATCAAGGGTCGTTTGTTGAAAGGGGGTGTTGACCCAGGTTGTTCAGAAGATTGTGTGGGTTGTTCAGAATCTGCCAACGGTTGTGACCAGTTGAAGACTGGAATTCAGAGTTTGATGGACGAGGGCTGTTTGCAGTTCAGCCGTGCTACCAGAGATAATGGGGCAGTGTCTACTGTCACCATTTTTTATAAGCCGTCCGAAGGAAGAGGGCGTGGGGCTGTCAGTGCACCCACCACCAGCAATACTCCGGTTACCTTCCCTGCTCCGGTAACCATCCGTGCACCAGTTACTATTGTGGCGTCCGGCAGAGGACAAGCTGAAAATAGTAGAGCTGTGCCATGGAGATATGACGACGCCTATCGCCGTGATAGAAGAGCTGGTAACCAGACAAGACCAGCTGTGCAAGCTCCGGTTACAATCAGTGCTCCAGTGAGGACTCCTGTGGTTGCAAGTCCAGTAGTGGACAATGTTGGAGGGCCAGGAGGCTTCACTAGGAGTGGGCGACTGTTTGCTCCTCAGCCTTTGAGGGATGCTAATGCTGAAGCATCCGCAAGAGCTAAGGGCAAACAAGCAGTGGTTGACGAAGAGCCGGCTCAGAAGGAGGCTGAGGGTTCTTTTCAGAAGGATGTTGAGGAGTTCATGAAAATTATCAAAAAGAGTGACTACAAAATTGTGGATCAGCTCAACCAAACTCCGTCAAAAATCTCGATACTCTCCTTGCTGATGTGTTCTGAGGCACATCGGGACGCTCTGTTGAAGATGCTGAACATGGCATATGTCCCGCAAGAGATATCGGTCAACCAGCTGGAGGGTGTACTAGCAAATGTGAGTACCAGGCACGGTGTAGGTTTCACTGACCTAGACCTAACGCCTGAGGGTCGCAATCACAACAAAGCCTTGCACATCACTATGGAGTGTAAGGGAGCTGTTTTATCTCACGTGCTAGTGGACACCGGGTCGTCCCTGAATGTCCTGCCGAAGCAGATTCTAAAGAAGATCGATGTCGAGGGAGTCGTACTCACTCCCAGTGACCTGATAGTTCGTGCATTTGATGGATCCAAGCGTTCTGTCTTTGGTGAAGTCACATTGCCGGTGAAGATAGGTCCGGAAGTGTTCGACATTGTTTTCTACGTGATGGACATTCAGCCTGCTTATAGCTGTCTGTTGGGGCGTCCGTGGATTCATGCAGCTGGAGCGGTCTCGTCGACTCTCCATCAGAAGCTCAAATATGTCTGGAACGGTCAGATCGTAACCGTCTGTGGTGAAGAGGAGATTCTGGTGAGTCATCTCTCCTCATTCAAATATGTTGAGGTGGATGGCGAGATCCACGAAACCCTGTGCCAGGCATTCGAGACTGTGGCGTTGGAAGGGGTTGCTTGTGCTGAGCAGAGGAAGCCGGGTGCTTCAATTTCGTCATACAGGCAAGCAAAAGAAGTGGTTGACTCCGGTAAAGCAGAGGGCTGGGGCAAGATGGTTGACTTGCCGGTAAAGGAAGACAAATTCGGCATTGGGTACGAGCCTCTCGCAGCAGAGCAGAGCGTACAAGCAGGTCCGAGCACCTTCACCAGCGCTGGGCTGATGAACCATGGAGACGTCTTTGCTACTGATGGTGAAGACAGTGATCGTGATTTGGATGTCTGGGTCCGCCCTTGCGCACCAGGCGAGGTTATCAACAATTGGACGGCTGAAGAAGTGGTCCAAGTTACTCTACTGACAGAGTAATTTTCTTTTGTTTTTTCATTTTTGCATGAAAAACCCTACGTTCTGCCCAGGGCGTAGTGGTTCATTGTAGGGCCACATCATGTTCACAATGTTTATAAATGAAGGACGTTTTTTCAATCAAATTTTTGAGATCTTTGTCTTTCTATTTTCTGTTTTCCACTTTTTCAAAACAATAAAAATGGCAATGTTTTTGTTTTTTGTGACTTTATTGAAATCTTTTTCTAAAAACAAAACATTAAACATGCAGAGATGATCTTTTGGCATCCACTGCGAACGACTCTGTTATGGCTCAGTATGATTTCAACAATCCCATCTACCAAGCTGAAGAGGAGAGTGAGGAAGACTGTGAACTCCCTGCAGAATTGGTCAGACTACTGAAGCAAGAGGAAAGGGTCATCCAACCTCATCAGGAAGAGTTGGAAGTTGTTAATCTGGGTACTGAGGAAGCCAGAAGAGAAATCAAGATTCGGGCTGCCTTAGAAGACTTTGTCAAGAGGAGGCTAATCGAGATGCTGAGAGAATATGTGGAAATATTCGCCTGGTCATACCAAGATATGCCTGGGTTGGATACGGACATTGTGATGCATCGGTTACCTCTTAAAGAAGAATGCCCGTCGGTCAAGCAGAAGCTTCGCAGAACTAGTCCTGACATGGCTGTCAAGATTAAGGAAGAGGTTCAGAAGCAGTGGGATGCAGGTTTTCTAGCTGTCACCAGTTACCCGCCGTGGGTTGCCAACATTGTTCCCGTGCCGAAGAAGGATGGCAAAGTCAGGATGTGTGTCGATTACCGGGATCTGAATAGGGCGAGTCCGAAAGATGATTTCCCATTACCTCACATCGATGTATTGGTGGATAATACGGCTCAGTCCTCGGTATTCTCTTTCATGGACGGTTTCTCAGGCTACAATCAGATCAAGATGGCGCCGGAGGACATGGAAAAGACGACATTCATTACACCTTGGGGCACTTTCTGCTACAAAGTGATGCCATTTGGGCTGAAGAATGCCGGTGCTACCTATCAGAGGGCAATGACGACTCTCTTTCATGACATGATGCACAACGAAATCGAAGTGTACGTGGATGATATGATTGCGAAGTCGCAGACAGAAGAGGAGCACTTGGTAAATTTGCAGAAGTTGTTTGACAGACTGGTCAAATTCAAACTGAGGCTGAATCCGAACAAGTGCACGTTTGGAGTAAGATCCGGGAAGCTCTTAGGCTTCATTGTCAGTGAGAAAGGGATTGAGGTTGATCCAGCTAAAGTCAAAGCTATTCAAGAGATGCCTGAACCGAAGACGGAAAAGCAAGTCCGTGGGTTTTTAGGGAGGCTGAACTACATTGCAAGGTTCATATCTCATCTAACTGCCACATGTGAACCAATTTTCAAACTACTCAGAAAGAATCAGGCGATCAAATGGAATGATGATTGTCAGAAGGCATTTGACAAGATCAAAGAATATTTACAGAAACCTCCAATCTTGATACCTCCAGTTCCAGGGAGACCACTGATAATGTACCTGTCAGTTACCGAGACTTCGATGGGGTGTGTATTGGGGCAGCATGACGAGTCTGGTCGAAAAGAGCATGCCATATACTACCTAAGCAAAAAGTTTACCGACTGTGAAACAAGATATTCACTGCTCGAGAAAACTTGCTGTGCTTTGGCCTGGGCTGCTCGCCGACTAAGGCAGTATATGTTGAACCATACTACTCTGTTGATTTCTAGGATGGATCCTGTGAAATACATCTTTGAGAAGCCAGCTCTCACCGGACGTGTTGCCCGTTGGCAAATGATCTTAACAGAGTACGACATTCAGTACACGTCACAGAAGGCCATTAAAGGTAGTATTCTGTCAGACTATCTTGCCGAGCAACCGATCGACGACTATCAGCCTATGATGTTTGAATTCCCCGATGAAGACATCATGTATCTAAAGATGAAAGACTGTGAAGAGCCGCTTGTTGAGGAAGGACCGGATCCTGATGACAAGTGGACACTGATGTTCGATGGGGCTGTGAATATGAACGGTAACGGTGTTGGGGCAGTGTTGATCAATCCCAAAGGTGCTCATATACCTTTCTCTGCCAGATTGACTTTCGACGTCACCAACAATGAAGCTGAGTATGAGGCTTGTATCATGGGGATAGAAGAAGCCATTGATCTGAGGATCAAAACACTTGACATATTTGGAGATTCAGCTCTAGTGATCAATCAGGTCAATGGAGATTGGAATACGAACCAGCCGCATCTGATTCCGTATAGAGATTACACCAGAAGAATACTGACGTTCTTCAAGAAGGTGAAGTTATATCATGTCCCCCGAGACGAGAATCAGATGGCTGATGCATTGGCTACTTTATCTTCCATGATAAAGGTTCATTGGTGGAATCATGTGCCACAAGTTGCTGTGAATCGACTCGAGAGGCCTGCGTATGTGTTTGCAGCCGAGTCTGTTAATGCTATTGATGATAAGCCATGGTATTATGACATCAAGAACTTCCTCAAGACTCAAGAGTATCCTGAGGGTGCGTCGAGGAATGATAAGAAGACCCTGAGAAGGCTGGCTGGAAGCTTTTATTTGAATCAGGATGATGTGCTATACAAAAGGAACTTTGACATGGTTCTGCTCAGATGCGTGGATAGACACGAAGCAGACCTGTTAATGCAAGAAGTGCACGAGGGTTCGTTTGGTACCCACGCTGGTGGTCATGCAATGTCGAAGAAATTGCTGAGAGCCGGTTATTATTGGATGACTATGGAATCCGATTGCTTCAAATATGCTCGGAAATGCCATAAGTGTCAAATCTATGCCGACAAGGTGCATGTACCACCAAGCCCGTTGAATGTCATGAACTCGCCTTGGCCGTTCGCCATGTGGGGCATTGACATGATTGGGAAGATTGAGCCTACTGCTTCGAATGGACATCGCTTCATCTTGGTTGCGATCGATTACTTCACCAAATGGGTGGAAGCAGCTTCCTATGCCAACGTCACCAAACAAGTGGTTGCCCGGTTCATCAAGAAAGAAATCATCTGTCGTTATGGAGTCCCTGAGAGAATCATCACTGACAATGGTTCGAATCTCAACAACAAGATGATGAAAGACCTGTGCAGAGATTTCAAGATTGAACATCACAATTCTTCTCCTTACAGACCAAAGATGAATGGTGCTGTAGAGGCAGCAAACAAGAATATCAAGAAGATTGTGCAGAAGATGGTCGTTACGTACAAAGATTGGCACGAGATGTTGCCTTTCGCTTTGCATGGGTACCGTACCTCGGTACGTACGTCGACCGGGGCAACCCTCTACTCCCTTGTGTATGGTATGGAAGCAGTCCTACCAGTTGAAGTGGAGATCCCTTCTCTGAGGGTATTATTGGATGTCAAGCTGGATGAAGCCGAGTGGATTCGTACAAGGTTTAATGAGTTAAGTCTTGTCGAAGAAAGACGGTTAGCAGCTGTTTGCCATGGGCAGCTGTATCAGAGAAGGATGAAGCGAGCCTTTGATCAGAAAGTGCGTCCTCGAACATTTCAAACTGGCGATCTAGTTTTGAAGAGGATCCTTCCTCCCGGTACAGATAATAGGGGCAAATGGACTCCTAATTACGAAGGTCCATATGTTGTGAAGAAGGTCTTCTCCGGTGGAGCCTTGATGCTTACAACTATGGACGGTGAAGATTTTCCTTCCCCTGTTAACTCAGATGTAGTCAAAAAATACTTCGCATAAAATTGACCCGCTGGACAAAAAGGATAAAAGAGTCCAGGCAAAAATGGGCATCCTGGCGAACCAAAAAACAGAAAGAAAAGGTTCGGGCAAAAGTTAGGGATAAAAATGAAAAAATCGTACACCCGGTAAGTCGAAAACCCGCAAGGGCGGCTTAGGCAAAAATGGGTATCCCGGTGGATTGAAAACCCGAAAGGGCGATCCAGCCAAAAGAGGGATTAAAGCGAAGACTACAATCTGAGTTATCTGTACTTCGTCATGCTTCGTCAGCTACCATCTCGACAGATGTGATCGGTCCAGTCATTCTTCTCAGAAAGCAAGGAATTGGGAGGAAACTGATGGTCTATGGGTTATAACAGAGTTGGGAAACAGTGGATGCCGTGTTCACATTGCCATTAGGATAGTTTATTTTCCTTTTGTGCGCAATTACCTCTTTCTAGGAATTGCTTCCCAATGTATTTGCCTCTTCAGGCACACTTTCAATCAATAAAAGTCGTTATTCAGATAAATTGCTCTCTTGTTTTTACTTTTACTGTTTTGTTTGCAAAAACGTCCAAAATTTTGATAAACATTGCACATAAAAACATGAAGGCTAAACAATGACGTGCAGGAAGATTAAAACATTTGAAAATCATTTTGAATGTTGAGGACACTTGAGCGTATCTTGTCCATGAACTCCCTGGGGCATCTGTTTGTTCCAGTTTGCAGGTCGTCACCTGTGAACATTTTCCACAGCAAGGTCATCATCTGTGAGCATTCCCCAACAGTGCTTTCCCCAGCGAAGCATCGGTCTCTCCAGCAGAGTTTACCCTACCAGTGGATTGGACGGGTGTCCATGGCAGACGGATACCTACATCTCCAGTTGAGTCTTTTCTACTTGTGAACATTGTGGGTCGTCCCCGGCGGAGTAGCAGTTATTCCCCAAGGTATAGTCTATTTTATCTGAGGTTTGTATGAGCCTTATTCCCCAAAGGTTGGCTTGGTTTATCTTCCCCAGCGGAGCAGTTATTTTCCCAAGCGGAATTCGATCCTACTTGTGGATTGGTTGGTTTTCCCCAGTGAGGTCGCCTGATTATCTCTGACAAGTCGTCTGTATGCTTCCAAACAAGGTTTGTCTTTCCCTGGCAGGGTGGAAGTTGACGTAGTTGTAAGATCCTCAGCAATGTTCCTGGAGTTCCCCGGTGTTGTCTCTGGAGGAGATATGTGTTTATGCATACATCATTTAGATAAGCATAGCATATTGCATCATTAGTGCATAGCATTCCCATGATCATGATCAGGGGACATTTAAAAAAAAAAAAAAAACTCGTACATCAATGTTGCAAATATGTCCATTAGCCCAAGGCCGTGGTGGCCTGCCGAGGTTGGATCACTGAAAAGAGTTAGCATCGCGCCATTGGATCGGCTTCAGAATTGGGTTTATCAGCATGGTTGAGAAGTTAGTGTGTTCCCGACAAGTGACTCCTTGGTTGAGTGAGTATCCCCAGCAGTGTTACTCCCCGAAGTTGGCATCATTTTGCAAGCTTGGGTCCATTACCTTAACAGAAGTGGGCGTGTCTGATCTCTCCATATAGAGTCTACCCCTTAAGCAGAAAGTGTCTATCCTTTCCTACCATTTCCCCACTGAGATACATCCTCGTGGATGACGGTTGCTTCCGTTCTCTCCCTACATGGGATGGGTTTTCCCTATTGAGTTCTTTCCTCTTTAGGATGAGTCTTGTTTCAGTCTGCCTTTTGGATCGATCCTAAATTGGCTTCCTGTTGGTTGTCTCCCGTGCTTCCCTGGGGCATAATTGAATAGTCGCTCACTAATCGACACTCATGCATCTTATCCTCAGCAGATTTTGTGGTTTTCTACCCACAAGCTGGTAGTTGTAAAATCCCACTTTCATCCCCTTGTTGGAATTAACCCTTTGTGCTCATCCCGATGATGACTGGTTACTTTTTCGTTGGTTTTCTGCCTACTAAACGGTAGATGTAATCCCCTCTTTGCAGTTATCAGTATCCGGTTTGCGGTATTGATATTCTTTCCCTTCTGGATACTTGCTCCGAGTAAGCAACTTTATCCTCTTTTGATTAATCATCTTTTGCATACTTAGTCTGGTACCCAGATGCCTTTCTTTTCGGTCGATTATTCATTTAACAACCTACAACCCGGTTATGGATAATCTTCCATTGCGAGTTTATTATCTACGTTTTGACGGTTATAGATAATATATACTTATGTTTTTCCGGTGTTCAGACCGAAGAAGTTTCCGACGATCAGGTCGATGTACTTATGTTTTTCCGGTGTTCAGACCGAAGAAGTTTCCGACGATCAGGTCGATGTACTTATGTTTTTCCGGTGTTCAGACCGAAGAAGTTTCCGACGATCAGGTCGATGTACTTATGTTTTTCCGGTGTTCAGACCGAAGAAGTTTCCGACGATCAGGTCGATGTACTTATGTTTTTCCGGTGTTCAGACCGAAGAAGTTTCCGACGATCAGGTCGATGTACTTATGTTTTTTCCGGTGCTCAGACCGAAGAAGTTTCCGACGACCAGGTCGATGTACTTATGTTTTTTTCGGTGCTCAGACCGAAGAAGTTTCCGACGATCAGGTCGATGTACTTATGTTTTTCCGGTGTTCAGGCCGAAGAAGTTTCCGACGATCAGGTCGATGTACTTATGTTTTTTCCGGTGTTCAGACCGAAGAAGTTTCCGACGATCAGGTCGATGTACTTACGACGCTCAGGCATTGGTTATCCCTGTGTTGCCATTTATTTCGGTATCCAGGTCGACGTTTCTGTTTCGGTATTCAGGCCGATTTCTTTTCCGTTCCAGACGGATTTTTTCTCTCCAAACTGTTTCTTTGCCGATCCTGACAGGCATTCTTGTATTATATCCAGTCGGTGCAAATTTCTACGGTTCTTTGGTATTCAATCCCTGTTTACCCTGAAAGTCTGACAGCCACTGCTATCATCCGTTCGGGTTCCCAGCTGATTGAATAGGGGCAGCTGTAGCACCTCAAATTTGCACCTATCATTGTACATACCATTTCATATTAAGTCATGCATATCATTGGTACATTGCATAGCATTTGCATAGTCCACAGTTGCCTCAAGAGCAAGCAAGCCAGAATTAGGTCAAACTGATCAGGAGATCAGTCAACCAATCAAGCAAGGTGTTTCTCAAGGAATCAAAGCCCTAGGGTTTGTCCATCAAGTTCACATGACTTGGAGTATCATTGGAAGTGTTCAAGTCAAGGGTTGGATGCTCAGAAGCCATCAGTTCATGCATAGCCAGGCAAAAACCCTAGACAATCAACAATCAGTCAAAGCAGTGGATGGTGGCCATTCTTGTGGAATCTGGGCACCATGGTCAATAATCAAGAGTCCATATGTTTTGGGACATCATTTGAAGTCGAAGTCTCAAGGAATTAGGGTTTGGAATTCATCAGAAGTGCACAGTCAGTCCAAAACCCTAGAAAAGTCAAAGTTGGTCAACTGTGGTTGATTTTATGGTTTTGATGGATGGAAATGGTTTGAGAGAGCTTATTCATGTCCTAATAGGCCTCATATGTCATGGAAATCAACATCATTGAAGAATTTGAAGCCAATCAGAAAATTTCCAAAAATAGAAACTGGACCTGTAATTTCAACTGCCAAAAATGGAAACTTCTTGACCCTCAACTTACATCATGATACAAGCTCCAAATGAATTTTTGCCCAACATGAAAGTTGAAGATCTTGTTCTCCCATTTTCAAAAAGTCCAAGAACTCTCAAATCCCATGTGTGGTTGTCAAGATATGATCAAATCATTTTCACCAATTTTTGAACTTCAAAGAGCCATATCTCTCAAACCATAAGGCCAAATTTGGTGGGGTTTTTTCCTACAAACCACATTTTTCCTCCTCTTTCCAAAAATATAAATTTCATTCATCAAAACCCTACCAATCAAAATGGCATTTTTGGACCTTTTTCATTTAAAATCAAAGTTTGACCAAACTTTGACTTTTTGATTCTTTGACTTTTTCTTAATTTGGCCAATTGGGAAATGTTTCATATGTTATTTGTGACTTGTTCCAATTCCTAAATCATCATCATACCACCATTACACCTCATTTTGACCAAAGTTGCATAAGTTGTTATTTTGCAAATGGTGTGAAAAGAGCAAATCAAGTACAGCATTTTACAAGCAGACCACAAACAGCATTTGGTTGGTCTGTCTACAGCCTGTCTGTAAGCCCATTCGACCAGCTTGCACCCTCCATTTTTCATTTGTACACAATTAGCAAAAAATAGCAATTGATTCATTTTACACTAAACCAATTTACCACTTCATTAGCAGACCTTAAACAGACAATATAAGGGCATTTTCTGACATTTGTAAACCCTAGACACTGCAGCCACACGACAGAAACTCACTTTCTCTCATTCTTGCATTTTGGGATTTTGAGATTTTTTTTGCCAAACCCTTCATAGAACCCGAGCATTCCCCCATTATTTCTTCATCCAACCAACATTTAGCAGCTTTTGGCAACATCATTTACCAGCTGTAACTGCATCTTCCTACTCTGTTTTCTTCAAGCCACAATAATGGTGAAATCGGGTTTGGGAAGTTCCAAGCAAGCTTGAGCTGAAATTCTTCAAGGTTCCTTCATTTCCAAGCATAGTAAACTTCTGTTGGAGCTTGCATCACTCAAAACACAGCTGTTGATCGATTTTCTTCACAACCAAGTAAGGATTCGACCTCAATAGCTTGCTATGTTATGACATGCTTATGATAGTTCACTTCATGCTGATTCTAATAAACCATAGTTTGCTTGAAATGGTTGTGTATTTCTGGAAATATGCTGATTTGAAGTTTAGGGTTCAGATGTGTTTTTTGTTCGAATCTAGTTTGTTTATGTGCTTTGGTAAAAATGAGCAGTGGACTATGTATATTTGATGCTTGAGGATCACACTGCTATGCCCATTTATTGTTTCTGTGCATTTTGAATTTTTAAGCTCATGAAGATGTTGATGCCTGCTGCTGTTTTAAACCATTTTAACCTGCCCAGAAAATGCACTTGTTTCGTGTTTGGTTTATTGTTGTGTGGATGGTGCATGAATATTGTTGTTCCATTACCTGGCTGTTTGCATAATTTTATTCGAGATTTGTCTTTCCATGATGATGAATGTATACATATGTGCTGCTGTTTAAACCAAACACCCTGTTATTTTTCCAGAAATCCAGCTCATGTATGTTTTGGTTGCTGTTTGTTATATGTTGTATGAGCATCATGAGTGTGTTATCATGTGGTTTCCATGCTGTTGTTTGATTTTGATTTGTTAATGAACATGAAAACAATGCCCTGCTGTTTTGAACCTCATGAACATGCCTAGAAAATCCATGTGAAATATGTTGTGTGCTGTTGTTTGGTTGCCGTTTGCACATTGATACCATGCTGTTGTTTGTTTTGTTTGGTCGAATGATGATGATGATGAATGCTGTTGCTGCTTAAACATAACCCTGTCCAGAATTTTCTCATGATCTTGTTTGGATTGTTGTTAGTTAATGTTGCATGAGGATAGTGTTGCATGGCTGTTGTATGATTGTTAATTGCTGGATGCGTTTTTGTTCATGATTGATGTTGAAGATGTATGCTGGCTGCTTTTAGAAACCCTAGGGTTTATGATAAACCCAGATTTTGAGTCCATTGGCCAGATCACTGTTTCATTGGCTGAGGACCAATGAAAACATTTCAATTGCCTTGCCCAAAACGCACAGTTTAAGTAAGTGGCGCGCTAATTACAACTTTGCCACTGCGTTGACCATTGTTGACTCATATGCCATGCTATTTGATCTTGCTTGCTCCAAATTTCATCCAACTTCACAAATTAATTTCTCTTTCACATTTCATCCAAAATTATGAAATCTTTTGCATGATGATCACAAATGTGTCTAGTTTTTTATTGTGAATTTTAATTAATTTTCCATTGGCTGGATTTTTAATGATAATTATTTTCCCAACATGTATGCATAAATGATATCTCTTACCATTTCAATTGTGAAATTGTCATGTCATATCCTTTGAGCCTGAAATTTTTTGTGGTGAAACTAGACACATTGACCTTCATTTCCATATAAAGTTTGTTCATTTATCATTTGTGGATTGAGAGTTATGATTTTCTGAAGTTATGTGTTACATTTGGTGCTATATGAATGATATGCATTTTCCCAATTTTTGGTCACATGCTTCCTTACATCCAAATGACCCCAAATTTTGCATGAATCATCTATCACATGTCTAGTTTGTGTATGAATTTTTCTGGAATTAATCTTGCTGTTTTCCATTTGATTGTGAATTTTCTTCCCTTCCTAGTCAAATGTTGACTTTATGTGATACATGTTGCCAAATCTTTTATGAAATTCTCAAATCTTATTGTATGACCATGAAATTTCATATGTGATAACTAGACATCTCAAGCTTTTCATTGGTGTTAATCTCATTCATTTCTCTTCTGTTTTCAAATTGATATGATTTTTTGAAGTTGACCCATGCTTGTTGACTTTCATCATGCTTACTTGAATTTGGTTTGACTTCATGATTTTACTTGACTACCTTCCTCTCATCCAAATGCCATGAAATTTTACATGTCTACCATGATAGATGTTAGGATTGAGTGTGATTTATTTCATGATTTTTGAGATTGTTTGGGTTGACTTTTGGATGAAGTCTTGCTGTTGACCTATTTGTGCTCTTTCTTGCCATGCTTTGCATCCTTTTGCATATGAAATGACATTGATGCATGATTTGATTATGAATCTAATTGAGATTGCTTATTAAATGATTGAACATGAATTGGGTTGACTTTCCTTTGCTGTTTGACTTTTTCCTTTCACCTTTGACCCTAGGCTAGTCCTAGTGGTCTTCTGAGCTTACAATTGAGCTATTGTTTCAGGTTAAGCACCAATGCCTCAAAGACCATTCAAATTTGTTTAAGTTGAATTATATATTGTGCTAACCTTTGTTTTGTAGGTGTGACTCACATACTTGAGTCTTTGTGCCTTGCACAATTGGTCCCTTTGTGGTTGACTATTGGTTCATTTCCTTTTGATTTTGACTGTTGAGCTGTTTACTAATGAGTTTGACTTTTTCAGGTACTTTAGTTGCTTAAGTTCTCTGAACTTGCTTGCTTTGCTATTTAGCATTTGCTTTGAGGTATAAACCTTTCTTCTTCATGTAGTCTGGAGACCCGGTCTGTTATTTGACCGGGCAAACTGTCTGAAGTCCTCCTTAAGAGGCAATGCCTGTGTGTGTTTAAATTTGTCCTAAGCAGGAAAAGTCCTTCAAGTAAGGCAATTGGTGGAAGGTAGGGATAAGCAATCTATCCCCCACTATTCAGTGTGTCCTCTCTTTGCTCCCATTACATGATTGAAGCATCGAGATAAAAACCCAAGATCTAATCGAGTCAATAATGGGGAAAGAGTTCCATCTTTCTGAACTCCCCCACTTTCTATTATTTGATGCTCTCCCTGGTTAGGGATGGAAGCAATGAGGCACACCCCTCATCTCCTATTCATCTGTTTCACCTTAGCCTCTCAATGGCAAGGTTAAGAGCGACCTTCACCCATTACAGTGGACTTTCATAGTCAAACCCTCTTGTGTGAGCCCCCCTTGTTTGGCTATAGAGTGTGATGCTTGATTTTCATTGATTGTTTGATTGTTTCATATGCATCTGTTTGTTTGTATGTTGTGCATTTACCATCATCAATTGCCATTAATGCATGAGCATCTCTTTTGTCTGTTTGACATCATTATTGTTGGTTACCCATTGAGGATAATTGTAAGTCCCACAAGTTGGCATTTGTTCCTGTGATATGGAAGTGAGTATAAGTCCATCACATTGGCCACTCATCTTATCTTTGCTTGTTGCTTTGTTTGTTTGTATGTGAGGATACAATTGTAAGTCCCACAAGTTGGCAGTTGTTTTCCTAGGATCATACTGTGTATGTCAGAGTAAGTCCCACAAGTTGGCATCTGACATCCCTGTTTTGCTTTCTTTGTCTATGAGAGGATGCAATTGTAAGTCCCACAAGTTGGCGTTTGCTTTCCTATGATCATGTGTGGAGTTAACCTAAGTCCCACAAGTTGGCAGTTGATTTCCATATTTCATTCTTGTTTCTTTTTCTTTTTGAGGAGATTAGTGTAAGACCATTGAGTGGCTTCTGATATCCATGTCTGTTTTAGGAGATTGGTGTAAATCCAGCTATTGGTATCCGATATCCGCTTTTGTTTGTGAGATTGGAGTAAGACCATTGAGTGGCATCCGGTATCATTTGTTTGTTTATTTCATCATTACTTACTTTCTATTCCAAAGGACACCCTTGGATCATCTCTTGTATGATCTCAAGAAGTGAACCTCCTGAGAAGTTTTACTTTCCATCCTCATCCATTCATCATTCATTATGTCCTAGACTTTTTCACACATTACCTTTCAAATTTGACATAAGTGTTGTGCAAACATCTTCATGTTTTCTAACTAAAAACCTGGACCCAAGTCCTTGACTTTTTTCCAAACTCCATTTTCATAATACTGCTTTGAATCAATCTTAATCATACTTTGACCTCATTTTCATAATCACAATCAATTAACTTCACTCATTCACTTGTTTTGGCTCTGTCCATTGTTAATCTTTTCACATTAGCCATTAGGTTTCAATTATCATTGTGGTTGATGTAAATCTTGCCTATCCTTAGTGAGTCGACAGTAAGACTTCCGTACTGAAAACAGGGCTAACCCCTCTAGTACGTCGAAGCTATCCTCGCGTGGTGGATGTTGTTTTTGGTCGAGTGTTTTCCCATTGATAATGAAAAGCCTCAGTGCTTGTGTTTAAAATTGAATCCACCAACTTTCGGAAATCTTTTAGCCGAACTACGGCGTTTTGATCCTTACCTTTGATGGAAGGTACGTAGGCAACGGGTTCATCCGTTCAAACCCAATAAAAATTGTATATTCTTTTCTCATCATCCCAATCATGTTTGCACAATATTTTTGTCATAACAAATAACAATTTAGCATAACAAGTGTGAAAAGGGCTCCCTAGGAGTACCTAGGACGTAGTGGGTGCCTAACACCTTCCCATTGCGTAACTTACCCCTTACCTGGAATCTCTGATCTTTTATTAGTTTTCTACGTGTAAAACTTCTTAGGCTTTTGTTCGCTTTTTAGCCAGTCCTTTGGATAAATAAAAGTGCGGTGGCGACTCGAAAATTCATTGTATGCTTTGCTTATGGTTTAATCGATAAATCATATGGCGACGAATACACCGCTACACTAGATACCAAGCAGAACCCAAAGTGAGTCACTTAAATCAAGTCAAGAGGATTCTCAAGTATATTAATGGGACGTGTGATTATGGTATGCTATACTCTCATGGCTCCGAGCCTATCTTATCTGGGTATTGTGATGCTGATTGGGCTGGGAGTGCCGATGACAGAAAAAGCACATCAGGAGGATGTTTCTTCTTGGGAAACAATCTCATATCTTGGTTCAGCAAGAAACAGAACTGTGTATCATTATCCACTGCACAAGCTGAGTACATAGCAGCCGGAAGCAGTTGTTCCCAACTGGTATGGATGAAACAGATGCTGACTGAGTACAATGTCACTCAGAATGTCATGACATTGTTCTGTGACAATCTCAGTGCCATCAACATTTCAAAGAATCCTATCCAACACAGCAGGACCAAACATATTGACATTAGACATCACTTCATAAGAGATCTGGTAGAAGACAAAGTGATTACCTTGGAACATGTGGCAACTGAACTACAACTTGCTGACATATTTACAAAGGCTTTGGATGCTACTCAGTTTGAAAATTTAAGGGGCAAGTTGGGCATATGTCTTTCTGAGGAATTATAGCAACTAAGGATGTTAGGAATGTACTATTTAATACTTCAAATTATTAAACAATTGAAAGTGTGCTCTGATTGGTCAACAGATAATAGTTATTTCACTTGCAACAAGTGTGGTCACAAGATGTTTTGGGGGATATCCTATCATGAGATATCCTATGTACCTGTTGGAGTTCAAGAACATGTTCATGCAGGATTGTTTCAGAATGTCATACACAAGGTCATGGCATCTGATATATGTGTACCTGCTGGAGCTTAAAATGAAAGACATGATCATGCAGGATTAGTTCAAGATGTCATACACAAAGTCATGGCATCTGATATGGTTGTACCTGCTGGAAGTTATAAAAGGAATTATGGAATTATGCAGGATTCTTCCAGGATGTCAGACCCGATGTCATGACATCCTGTACACAGAACATTCAGTGTGAATGTCTGGTGGTTTGTGATTGCACACTTAATGGCAATCTATGTATGATCGAAGATCTGATTTGTGGTTGTAATCTGTCACTCTAAAGCTGTTAAGCAAGAGTGTGTGTCTACTTGATCAAAACTGTGAAGCAAGATCAAGTGGGTGTCATCTTGATCAAAGTTGTAAAGCAAGATCAGGAGTGTGTATTCTTGATTGAAATTGTGAAGTAAAATCAAGTGTGTGTTTCTGATAATTGCTTGTATTTTTGTTTGTTTTGGTCTGTAATATTAAGTGTTGCTTTGGCAACATTTTTGACAAAAAGGGGTAGTAACACTTGTACCCCAGGACAACAGATTTCTTTAAAGTTGAAGGTCCTCTAAACAAGAGGTTATGTTGTTGTTTGCTATCTACTTGATCTTCTCTTGTGTTGCTGTTGTTTGAAGTTTAACCTCTATGTTTGCTAAGTGTATTAGCTAATTTGATTCTCTGCTTGGATGTGTGCTTTCTGCTGCTGTGAACTCTGTTGTGATGCCAAGTTGTTTTAGCCAAAAATTTGCCAAAGGGGGAGTTTGTAGATGTTTTTGATTGGCTGCATTTTGTGTTAAAACACTTACTGTACTTAGATGTCTTGACTGATGTCATGACATGCTTAAGTAGTATGCTGCAGGATTAGCTAATACAGGATTCACTGGATGTCAAACTGAATGTTATGACATTCATCCCTGACAACAGATGCTAAAGTATAGGCTAGTTAGTTTTTCTGTTATGTTTAAGTATTTATCTCAGGCTGATTTTCAGGAAACTAACAGCTGTGCTAAAATTAAGAGACCTAGCACAGCCTATTTTCTGGATGTCAAACTGAATGTTATGACATTCATCCCTGACAGCAGATGCTAAAGTATAGGCTAGTTAGTTTTTCTGTTATGTTTTAGTATTTATCTCAGGCTGTTTTTCAGGAAACTAACAGCTGAGCTAAAATTAAGAGACCTAACATTTAGCCTATTTGTTAGCACCCTAATGTGTGGAAATTAGGTTAACTTGCTTAACCTTAATTTTAGGAAATTCAAGTACAAGGCCCAAGTATTGCATTATAAAAGGATGGCAATCCTACTTTCAGCATTCAAGGGTTTGAAGCGTGAAGATTTAAATATATCAGTATATATCCTTGCTGTATTTTGATTGTGTCTTGTTTTTAGATTTTACTTGTGAGCCAAGCAATTATCACCTAGATGATTGCATTGGACTAGGGTGTTTGTTGAGTTGTAATGATTGTGTCACTCTAAGCTTTTAAGCGTGAGTGCTGTGTTTCTTGATTAAAGCTTTTAAGCACAATCAAGAGTTGTTTGAAGTATATCTTCACCACTGAATTAAATATTCTTAATGGTTGTAATCACTGCTGTGATTGAGGGGGAGTGAGTAGGTACTCAGGTCTTAGTTTAGATTGAAATTGCATTGGGTAGGTCTTAAGTGATAGGATTAAACTAGTGGTTTAAGTCCTGAATTAATACCTCTTATAGTGGATTTCCTCCCTGGCTTGGTAGCCCCCAGACGTAGGTGTGTTTGTCACCGAACTGGATAAACAATTCTCTGTGTTATTTATTGCCTTTTACATTTACTCTCTGCATACATTACCTGTCTGTGCAGAATTGGATGTCATAACATCCAGTGTGACATCGATAGTCTGTTACTAGAATTTCATGAAGAGGTGGTGGTGCCTAAACTGGTGGTCAAAGAAAAAGTTAGTGAATCAGAGCCGGTTGTCAAACTCCCTTTCCCCACAAAAAATAAGAAGAAAGAACAACATGAGAAGAACTTTGAGAAATTCTCGGAGATGTTTAAAAAGCTTGAGATTAACATTCCGTTCTTTGAGTGTTAGGGACCAATTAGTACTATTTTTTATATCATTTTATTGGTCCCTTTTACCAAGTTTTGATGTAATTACACACTTTTTATTCTTATTAATTCGTATAAATGCAATTACGTTTAATTTATTTTGTTTTGAATAGTTATTTCACATTTCTATTAGTTTTGTAGAATTTTTGGATGAGAAAGCTTTGGATTGCAGCATCATAATTTGGAAGATTTTGGATGAAGCTTGCAAAGCAAGGAAACTGAGGCAGCTTCAGTTCGCCCCGCGAACGAAGTTCGCCCCGCGAACTGAATGAGACAACATCAGTTCGTCCCGCGAACCCTGCGAATCCAGCAAACTGATTTTTGGGTCAAAAATGCTGTTTTGAAGGCCAGCTGGTTTTGCCATTTTGGTGTTTGCCTTGGAATAGCTTTTCTGCTTTGGATGAGAATGACCAATTAGGGAAATGTCAACCCTTTTTGTAAAGAAAAATACATTATTCTAGGGCATTCATGACCATACATTATTATCATTAACACATTGATTTGGAGAGCTTTTTGCAGGAGAGAAAAACAGAGTTTTTCTTCTTTAACTTTCTGCTTTGAACAATGATGATGAGGAGCTAAACTCCTTTTGTCAAGATTGGAGGTAGTAGCTATTCTCATATGTTTATGTATTCCATTTGATTTATATATATGATAAAGATTGTTGATGTATTGAATACTGTTTTTGCCCTAAGTTGAAAACCAGATTTGAGTAGTTGTCGAGAGAGATTATTTGAGTCTTGACATAAAACAGATTTTCAAGTAGTGAATAAGTTGTAGAGATAGATTTATTCATTACTCTTCTTTGGTATTAAGCATTAAAGATTGCTATATTGATAGTTAGGTGGAGAGATCGTCTAAGGATCAATATAGTGATTATCACAATATCATTTAGACATAAATGACTTTGAGAGGATACTTGAACATCATCAATAATCTTGAATCTATTTATTTATCATAAGGAATCATAAGCATTTGAAATAGTAAACTCCAATCTTGCCAAGCTTTTACATTTGATTAAAACCATTTTACTGTTTTTATTAATATTTACTCACAAGATAACTTTCCAACCAAAACAACCTTGTTACTTTTTAAACTTACAACATTTGGATTATAGAACGGCGGTAATATCAACCAATCTCTGTGGATACGATATAAAAATATTTGCCGAAGATATACTTTTCAACAAATTGGCGCCGTTGCCGGGGATTGGTGTCGATATTACAAGCATTGCAATAATTCATTGTTTTAAGTTTTGTTACTTTTATTGTTATCCCTCTTTTGTTTCACTTGGTTTGTTAGTTTTGTAGATTCTAGTGCATGCGAGGAAAAGCAACCGAGGAGCAACTTCAATTCGATCATGAAATTGAAAGAACACTTCGGAAGCTCAATAGCAAAACACGAAGAAGAAGGAAACTAGCTGAAGAGAGGAACCGGAGAGAAGAAGCATCTACTTCCGCACTTGTTCCAATCGAAGAAGTGGTTGTAGAGGCTTGTGACGGAAACATGGCGGATGACAATCGTACCGAAATGTCCGCTAATAGTCCAAGAAGAAATGCTCAATTTGCCCGTGGAGGAAGAAATACGGAGATGAAGACCGGAATCCTCCAACTTCTCTATGCAAATCCATTCACCGGAATGGATCATGAAGATCCGTATACCCATCTCATCAAATTCTATGAGATTGCGGGTTCTACGGGAATAGACGAAGCGGGTGAAGAAACATTATTCAAGAGGATGTTCCCACACTCCTTAGTGGGAAAGGCAAAAGAGTGGTACCTTGATCAAGAATCAAGAGTGATGACGGATTGGAATTTGTTAGAAGAAAAGTTCTTAGAAAGATATTTCCCTCAATCCCAATTCATGGAAGCCAAAACGGCTATTGCAGTATTCACTCAAGGAAGCAACGAGTCTTTAAATGAGGCTAGGGAAAGATTCAAGTCAATGTTGAGAAAATGCAAGGGTCATGGTTTTGATGAGCTCACTCAAATCCATATTTTTCTAAATGGGCTCCAATCAACTCACAGAACACTTTTGGATGCTACCGCGGGTGGCTCTCTTATGTCAAAGAATGCGGAAGAAGCTAAAGTCATTATTGACCGGATGGCACTCAATGATCGTCAAAGTCAACATGACCGTAGTCCTTCACAACGTAAACCGGGAGTTCTTGAGTTAAATACCAATGACGCCATTCTTGCTCAAAATAAGCTACTCTCTCAACAAGTGGAGTTGCTTACTCAACAAATGGCCAAGCTTCCACAACAAATGAAGGAAATTCAAGGTTCTCAAGTTCGACATCAAGTAGCATGTTGCGAATTATGTCAAGGAGATCATCCTACTGGTTTCTGCCCTCCACTAGAATAAGTGAGTTATGTGAACAATCAAAATCAAGGCTATCAAAGGAACAATCAAGGTTATCAACCATCAAGGTTCAACAACCAGAATTTTCAGCAGCAAAGTCCTTATCAACACCCAAATTCTCAAGGACAACAATCGCAAGGAGGAAATTCAACGCTAGAAGACACTCTCCAACAATTCATGCAAACCTCCATGGCAAATCAGAAGAGCATCGAGGCAGCAATCAAGAATTTGGAGAATCAAGTAGGTCAGCTTGCAAAACAATTGTCGGAACAAACTGCAGGATCCTCTTTCTCCGCTAACACTCAACCCAATCCAAAGGAGCATTGTAAAGCAATTTTTACTAGAAGCGGTAGAGAGTTGACAAGTAAAAAAAGTGAGGAGATTACAGTTGAGAATGATATGGATGCTATGCTGGAAAATGAGTATGTGGCTTGTGGAAAGAAGAAAGTGGCAGAAACTGCTCAGTTCACGCCGCGATCTCCCTTCGCGCCGCGAAAACAGCAGAACCAACAATTGATGGAAGAGCAGCAGTGTGAAGCGGAAATGAATAAGGAAATCGAACCAAGGAAGAAGAAGAAAGGAGAGAAAGGAGTGAAGGTCAATCCAGTTCAACATTTACCATATCCGCACGCACCATCAAAGAAGGATAATGCTAGACACTATGCACGGTTTATGGACATATTCAAACAACTTCAAATCAATATTCCATTTGCCGATGCATTAGAGCAAATGCCGCGGTATGCAAAGTTCATGAAGGATATTCTCACAAAGAAAAGAAGACATGTGGAAGACGAAACCATATTGCTTGATGCACGGTGTAGTGCCATCATCCAAAAGACTTTCCCAAGGAAAGAATCCGATCCGGGCCGAGTCGTTTTACCGGTAACTATTGGAGACACTTACATGGGTAATGGCTTGATTGACTTGGGATCTAGCATCAATTTAATTCCCCTATCCATTGTTAAAAGATTGGGAAATGTTGAGATCAAATCTACAAGGATGACTTTACAACTAGCTGATAAGTCTACCACTTCACCATATGGAATTGCTTAAGACATGTTAGTGAAGGTGGACAAATTCTTGTTTCCGGTAGATTTTGTGATAGTAGACATGGATGAGGATCGTGATGTTCCTATAATTCTTGGAAGACCATTCATGAAAACGGCCCGAATGATGATTGATATTGATGATGGACTAATGAAAGTGAGGGTGCAAGATGAAGAGGTAGCCTTCAATCTTTTTGAAGCCAAAAAGCATTTTAATGTTAAGCATGACTCCTTCCGAATCGATGCCACCAAGGAGGGACTAGTTGAGATCGCAGACCAGGTTCATGTTTCTAATCCATCTGAGAAATCTCTTATCGGAGTCTACAAAGTGTCGATCAACAATAAAGGAAAAGAGATGGAAGTAATGTTGCATGAATTAGAGTCTCGTGGAGAACTTGTTTTTCATGAAGAGGTAAACGAAGGCTTGGATATGACAAAGGAAGTGGAAGAGCCAAAACTAGAGCCAAATTTGAAGTATTTGTTCTTGGGTGATGACTGTACTAAACCGGTGGTCATTAGTAATACATTGTCCACAAATGAGGAAGACAAATTGATTCAAGTGCTGAAAAAGAAGGAGGTTGTCAAACTATTGGAGGCCGGGATGATTTGTTCTATCTTCGATAGTGAATGGGTGAGTGTTGTGCAAGTAGTTCCGAAGACGGGTGGTATCAGATTTTATCGAAGGTTCATCAAGAACCTCTTGAAGACAACAAAGCCCTTGAGGAAGTTGCTCAACAAAGCCGGATCGTGAAGACCGTTGAACCGTCGAGCTCTAAACGACGTTAAACAAAGCGCTTGTTGGGAGGCAACCCAACGTTGTAAGTCTGCATTTTAATTTTTTTTTCTGCTGTATGAGTTTCTGCTGTGTTAAATTTTGAAAAAAAATGGGTTCTGTTTTTTACAGTTCGCCCCGCGAACACCGTTCGTCCCGCGAACTGAATTCACAGCTTCAGTTCGCGCCGCGAACAAAGTTCGCCCCACGAACAGTGAATGGCAGAACTATTTTTTTTGAAATTTCCTTCAGTTCGCCCCGCGAACTGGAAAAAAAAAACTTTTGTTTTATGTCATTTTCGTTTCATTCCTATTTTCACAAACTTAGGAGATTCTTTCAACAATCTCGTTGCTCCACTTCCAAACCTCTAAATTTCAAAACTTCTCCTCTCCATTCCCTTCCTAGGAGGATTTTGTTGATTATGATAAGTGGCCTGAGGGCAGGCCAAAATTTTGGGGGGTGCAGGAGGTGGTGTAACCCATGGCGATGAGTTGAAGGAAGATTGAGAAGTTTGTTGAACTTTAGAGTTTGGCTTGATAATTGCATGAATACTTTTTGAGATTTAAGTGTGTTACAATCAAATTGGTTTACCAACATTTTTTGTTTAATTGTTCTTACTCTTAAGTCAAGCTTTAAGCAACCGAGAAATGATCGCAAAGAAAGAAGCATAGGACACTTCGAGTGGTGATGATAAGAATTAGTGTCGGCATTTCAAGGTACACTTTATCGCTTTCTAGACTTAACATGAGTAGTTTGATGATGTGTGCAAATTCCATGTCATAAATTCATTGAAGTATATGTCAGTTTTGAATCAAAATAGGACTTAACCAATTGTGAGGAGGCTTTCCATTTTACACTAAAAAGCGGGAAACCGAGCATTATTTTAACTCATTCTTATCATGCTAAATCATGCATCAATCTATTTGTGTGTAAAATTTTTGAAAATGATAGAGGCATTGTTTGTGAGAAAAACCACTTGACCAAAAAGTTTGAATCAACTAACCTTGTGAGGAATAATCCTTAGTTAAACCCCTTTGAGCTTAATTTAGGATTCATTTTATTGATCATTGAAAAATCAATTGAAAATTGTGGAATAAATGAATCCTAATTTCTTTCGTGTCAATTGAAACCTTAAATCGAGTTGTTGAAAATTTTGCCTTTTGCTTATGTCTAAGTAGGGAGCATTATTGAATAAATTTGGTTTTGGAATCTAAAGTTGGGGAGAGTAAAGTGAAAAGTTGATTAGAAACTTGGAAAAGTGAGTTTTTATGAAAGGGTGAAAATTTGAAAAGAAACAAGAAAAAGAAAATACCCTTGAAGCCATAGAGCAAAGAAAAAAGTAAAGAAAAAAAAATCAAAGAAAATGCTCATGGTTGTGTGGATGTAATAAGAAAAAGAAAAAAAAAATAGGGATCAAAGAAAGGGAAATTGTGTAGAGTTGAATGTTTGGGAATGCTCCCCTAGGATAGGCAACTTTGTTGAATTCTCTTAATCATATCCTTTCTTGTAACCTAAGCCACATTACAACCTTTGAAAGACCTCTTGATTCTCATTTTTCACATGATTTGGTATTTGTTGTGATAACCGCATGATTTGAGTTGTCGTTGATTTAATTGCTTGGATGAGTGAAAGTAACCCTTCATGTTATTCATCATTATTATGATGTGTGTGTAGTTTGATTCAATTTTGACATATTTGGCTTTGAATTCCTTGGAATGATTTTTGCACTCAACCATTTCTCTTATTCATGTTTTGTCGAGAATTGAGATAGGTGGATTGAGAAAGTGCCAAACACTTTTGAACCATTTGAAGGTCCTTGGTAAATCCTTGCTTCGATCTTTTGTGTCACTGCTTTGGTTGTGAGGGTGGAAACTTTTGTTTAGGGACAAACAAAATGCTAAGTTGGGGAGAGTTGTTAGGGACCAATTAGTACTACTTTTTATATCATTTTATTGGTCCCTTTTACCAAGTTTTGATGTAATTACACACTTTTTATTCTTATTAATTCGTATAAATGCAATTACGTTTAATTTATTTTGTTTTGAATAGTTATTTCACATTTCTATTAGTTTTGTAGAATTTTTGGATGAGAAAGCTTTGGATTGCAGCATCATAATTTGGAAGATTTTGGATGAAGCTTGCAAAGCAAGGAAACTGAGGCAGCTTCAGTTCGCCCCGCGAACGAAGTTCGCCCCGCGAACTGAATGAGACAGCATCAGTTCGCCCCGCGAACCCTGCGAATCCAGCAAACTGATTTTTGGGTCAAAAATGCTGTTTTGAAGGCCAGCTGGTTTTGCCATTTTGGTGTTTGCCTTGGAATAGCTTTTCTGCTTTGGATGAGAATGACCAATTAGGGAAATGTCAACCCTTTTTATAAAGAAAAATACATTATTCTAGGGCATTCATGACCATACATTATTATCATTCACACATTGATTTGGAGAGCTTTTTGTAGGAGAGAAAAACAGAGTTTTTCTTCTTTAACTTTCTACTTTGAACAATGATGATGAGGAGCTAAACTCCTTTTGTCAAGATTGGAGGTAGTAGCTATTCTCATATGTTTATGTATTCCATTTGATTTATATATGATAAAGATTGTTGATGTATTGAATACTGTTTTTGCCCTAAGTTGAAAACCAGATTTGAGTAGTTGTCGAGAGAGATTATTTGATTCTTGACATAAAACAGATTTTCAAGTAGTGAATAAGTTGTAGAGATAGATTTATTCATTACTCTTCTTTGGTATTAAGCATTAAAGATTGCTATATTGATAGTTAGGTGGAGAGATCGTCTAAGGATCAATATAGTGATTATCACAATATCATTTAGACATAAATGACTTTGAGAGGATACTTGAACATCATCAATAATCTTGAATCTATTTATTTATCATAAGGAATCATAAGCATTTGAAATAGTGAACTCCAATCTTGCCAAGCTTTTACATTTGATTAAAACCATTTTACTATTTTTATTAATATTTACTCACAAGATAACTTTCCAACCAAAACAACCTTGTTACTTTTTAAACTTACAACATTTGGATTATAGAACGGCGGTAATATCAACCAATCTCTGTGGATACGATATAAAAATATTTGCCGAAGATATACTTTTCAACATGGAGGCACTTGAACAAATGCCCTCTTATGCCAAATTTATGAAGGATATTATTTCAAAAAAGAGGAGCACCGACACTGACCCTATTGTACTAACCGAAACTTGTAGTGCAATTTTGCAGGGTATGAAGATTCCGGTGAAGAAGAAAGATCAAGGCTCGGTAACTATCCCTTGCAGTATTGGAGATAGATCTTTCAAAAAGGCCCTTATAGACTTGGGGGAAAGTGTGAGTCTCATTCCGTTATCCATTTACAAGAGGTTAGGAATCGGAAAAGTGCAAGATACCAGAATGACACTTCAATTTGCTGACCACTCTGTGAAGAGACCCTATGGAGTGGTGGAAGATGTTCTTGTGAAGATTGATAAGTTTATGTTTCCAGTGGACTTTGTCATCTTAGAAATGCCGGAAGATGAAGAGATACCACTCATTCTTGGTAGACCATTTTTAGAGACAGGAAGATGTTTGATAGATATAGAAGAGGGCGCCATGACTCTAAAAGTTTATGATGAAGAGTTGAAAATTGATGTGCGAAACACCATGAGATACAAAGATGATGTGTCCACCACTTAACACATAGAGGTGATTGATCAAGTGGTTCTGCAAGAAAATCCTTTAGGTGAACCATAATTGCCCTTGGAGAGAGTTCTAAGTCTATCAATTTCTGAAGACACTCAAGAAGTTGATGAAAAAGAGAGGGAAGTGTTAGCTATGATGGAAACACAACCAACCTTTAAAGGATCACGATCACTCCGGTGGGAAAACTTGAGGGAACCTTAGTTTGAGGAAAAGAAAGATGAGACCAAGAAAGTAGCTGAGCTGAAACAATTGCCTGAAAATCTCAAGTATGTTTTTCTAGATTCTGAAAGGAGATGCCCGGCTATTATAAGCTCTAATTTAGAAGGTTCATAAAAAGACAAGCTCGTCAAGGTTCTGAAGAAGCACAAAAGTGCAATGGGATGGGCCATAGAAGACTTGAAGGGGATTAGCCCTACGGTATGTATGCATAAAATTCTCATGTAGGATAGTCACAAACCAGTGGTGCAACCCCAAAGAAGACTAAATCCCGCAATGAAGGAAGTGGTTAGGAAAGAGGTTGTTAAACTATTAGATGTGGGGTTAATTTATCCCATATTCGATAGCTCTTGGGTAAGTCCTGTTCATGTGGTTCCAAAGAAAGGAGGGACTACCGTGATAAAGAATGAGAAAAATGAGTTGTCCCTACAAGGACAGTCACGAGGTGGCGTGTTTGCATCGATTACAGAAGGTTGAATTTGGCGACAAGAAAGGATCACTTTCCTTTACCATTCATCGATTAGATGTTGGAAAGGTTGGCTGGTCATGACTACTATTGTTTCCTTGATGGCTACTCTGGATATAATCAGATGGCGGTTGCACCAGAAGATCAAGAGAAGACAGCTTTTACATGCCCATATAGTATTTTTGCTTATAGAAAAATGCCATTTGGGTTATGTAATGCGCCAGCCACATTTCAAAGATGCATGACTTCCATTTTTGCTGACATGCTCGAAAAGCATATGAAGGTCTTCATGGATGACTTCTCGGTATTTGGTTTCTCTTTTGATAATTGTTTGACTAACCTTTCCCTTGTCTTAGAAAGATGCCAACAGACCAATTTGATTCTCAACTGGGAGAAGTGCCACTTCATGGTGCGAGAAGACATAGTCTTGGGTTACAAAATTTCCCACAAGGGAAGAGAAGTGGACCAAGCCAAGATCGAGGTAATAGCAAAGCTGCCCCCTCCAATAAATAAAAAAGGTATAAGAAGTTTCTTAGGGCATGCGGGTTTCTACCGCAGGTTCATAAGAGACTTTTCTAAGATAGCTAAACCTTTAACTACCCTTTTGGTTAAGGACAAGGCTTTTACTTTTGATAAAGAGTGTGCCGTTGCATTTGAAACTATAAAAAATAAATTGGTGACGACACCAATTGTCATTGCCCCAGATTGGTCTCTACCTTTTGAGATCATGTGTGATGCGAGTGACATGGCAATGGGAGCAGTTCTTGGGCAACGTAGGGATAAATTGTTGCATGTCATATATTATGCTAGTCATGTTTTGAACCTTGCACAGATGAACTATGCGACTACCGAGAAAGAGTTGCTAGCGGTGGTCTATGCCTTCGATAAATTCAGGCAATATTTGTTGGGTTCTAGAGTCATTGTTTATATTGACCATGTTGCTTTGAAGTATTTATTTGCTAAGCAGGACTCTAAGCCAAGATTATTGAGATGGATCTTACTCCTCCAAGAGTTTGATGTGGAAATTCGTGACAAAAGAGGGTGTGAAAATACTGTGGCTGATCACCTCTCTCGGATGTCCCCTATAGAGGAGAATGAGGAAAAGCGTCCAATAAAGGATGATTTTGCTGACGAACATATTTTTGCTGTTATTGGAATGCCATGGTTCGCAGACTACACGAACTATCTAGTAGGTGGGATGATCCCTAGCGAATTTGCCTCTAACAAAAAGAAAAAGTTTGTGCATGATTGCAGGTTTTACTTGTGGGATGACCCATTCTTGTATAATAAAGGAGTAGACGGGTTGGTTAGAAGATGTGTTCCCGAAGAAGAACAGAGAGATGTCCTGAAAGCGTGCCATGACTCTGACTATGGTGGACACTTTAGTGGTGATAGAACCGCAGTCAAAGTCCTCTAGTCAGGCTTATACTGGCCTACACTTTTCAAAGATGCTCAACAATTAATCAAAGAGTGCGATAAGTGTCAAAGGATGGGAAACATCTCGAAAATCAATCAGATTCCTCAGAACCCCATGTTGGAAGTTGAACTCTTTGATGTTTGGGGTATCGACTTTATGGGACCATTTCCACCTTCATTTGGAAAGAATTACATTTTGGTGGCGGTGGATTATGTATCCAAGTGGGTAGAAACAGTTGCTCTACCAACAAATGATGCAAAAGTGGTAGTCAAGTTTCTAAAGGAAAACATATTTGTCAGGTTTGGAGTGCCAAGAGCTCTAATAAGTGATGAGGGAACTCATTTCTTAAATCACCTAATGGAGAAGCTACTCTTGAAGTATAATGTAAAACATCGTATGGACACTCCGTACCATCCGCAAACAAGTGGTCGAGTTGAAGTGTCGAATAGGCAGCTGAAACAAATTCTAGAGAAGACGGTTAACTCATCTCGCAAAGATTAGGCAAGTAAGCTTGATGATGCGCTTTGGGCATATCGAACTGCGTTCAAAACACCGATTGGTATGTCTCCTTATCAATTGGTGTATGGTAAGGCTTGTCACTTACCTTTAGAACTTGAACACAAAGCTTCGTGGGCTTCAAAATTCCTTAATTTGGATCTTTCGAAAGCGGGAGAGTCCCGAATCCTTCAACTCCATGAGTTAGAAGAATTTAGGAACCGAGCATATGAAAATGCCAAAATTTACAAAGATTAAACAAAAAAATGGCATGATAGAAGGATCCAAAGGAAGGAATTTTGGGAAGGACAAATGGTGTTATTGTTTAATTCGAGGATGAAGTTGTTCTCGGGAAAACTGAGATCAAAATGGTCGGGACCGTTTATGGTACACAAGGTATATCCCCATGGAGCAATTGAAATAAAAAATCAATCCAATGGGGATATTTTTAAAGTGAATGGCCAAAGGTTAAAACCTTACAATGTGGAGCAAGAAGTTGGTCAAATTAATGTTGTTCATCTTGTCTGATAAGATGAACAACCATCGAGCCAGGCGACGTTAAACGAAGCGCTACGTGGGAGGCAACCCACATTTTTGTGTCTAATTATTTTCTTTTTTTTGTTGTGTGTTATTGACTTGTAGGTTTGAACAATGTTTTCCAGAGGAGCCAAAAGTTCATGTGCAAAAAGTCTCTGGAAAAATCGGAAGTAGAAGCCCGACACGAAGCTTGAAACAACAATGAAAGAAAAAGAAAATCAGGGGCCTGACACGGCCCGTGTCAAGAAGTGAGGGGAGAAGATTTTTTTCCAGGGGTTTGACACGGTCGCCCGTGTCAGCCCCTGCTGAAGCCCGTGTCAAGGAGAGAGGAGCATAGCGCTGACACAGCCGTGTCAGCAAGCGCGTTTGAAAAATTTGATATTTTTTTACATTTTTTAAATGGTTCCCACCTCAAATTACACCCACTAATTCTCTTTTATCACTCATTCACTCACTCATAAACATTTTCTCTTACCTATTCTCTCACCTTCATCTCTCTTCCTCTCAAAAACACCTAAAAGCCTCCATTTTTCTTCACAAAAAGCTTCAACCTTTTCCCTCAAAACTCCATCTAATCTCCAACCGCCTTCACAAAAGCTTCTCCATTTGCCATCCTCTACCTTCCTACGATAATATTTTTCCCTAATCTTTCTTTTCAATTTCAAGTTTTCTTTTCTGTTTGTGTGCAGGTAACAACATGTCTCACCGGGTAGACAGAAGAACGAACGTGGCAGAATCATCCCGACCATGTCAAAGGGCAAGAAGGACTCCGAATGAGCATGATATTGTGTTTGAAGACTTAGAGCACCAAAAAAGGTATACCGCTCACCTTAAGAGAAAATTGACACCCACTAGATACATGTGTGATAGCACTTTGCAGGAATTGGGATTGCAGGCTGAAATCCACCGAATGTTCCATAACTTAGGTATGTTGGAATTCATGCAGTTAGAAGCGCCAACTTTTGTGCGTATTACTCTTGAATTTTTAAGTACCATTGAATTTAAGTTGAAAAATCGGTGGAATGGAACTGAGAAAGAGTACTATGGTACTTTGCGTTTTCGTTTGTTTAATACTAATTTGGAATTGTCTATGGATGAATTGGGGAGTATCCTAAAACTTCCAATAGTAGGCCCTGGAACGGTGCCCGATACTTTTGTTCCGGCTGAATTCTGGACCGCTATAACAGGTAATGCTAAATATATCTCCAAGGGAGCAAAAGCATCGGGTATCCATAACCCTTGTTTCAGGTACGCTCAGAAGGCTTTGGCATACACCATGTTCGGTCGCGGTGATAGCACCGGTGTCGCCACCCAAATGGAGATTTTCTTTTTGCACAGTATGGCAGCACAAACACCTATCAATGTAGCAGCATTTGCAGCTGACTACCTAGGCAGAGTTGATCGCGCTACTTCAGGCGACATTTCGGTTGGCGGAATGATCACCCAGATTGCCGACCATTTTGAGTTTGGTGATGTGCTTGCTGAAGCTCCACAGGTGCCAGGTAAGAATAAACTGGACATGGCCGCGTTGATTCAACAAGGCATGATTGAGGTAACACAAGATTACTATTATCTTGTCTGCCAAAAAGTTCATATTCTTGCTTTACCCGCTTATGATTTCATTAGTATTACTAACAAAGCCAACTGGCTTTATGAGTGTCCCGACCTAGATGAGGGTGACGAAGATTTTCTTGATTCTTTTCCTGCAGATGACCATATGGAAGATGCACCTAGCACTGAGGAGCAATTTTACCAACAACCACTAGAAACGACCCAAGCTTCAGGATCCTACTCCATGCCACAAGACCAATGGGGTTGGATTCAAAATGAGATCGGTCACCTTCACACAGAGCAATCTAAGCAAGGTGAGGAGCTTACCAGGTTCGGAGTCGAACAACTCCCCCAATGGACGGTTTTGGATGAAATGAATGCGATAATGCAACGCATGATGTTGCATTATCCGTATCCTCCTCCACCTCCTCAGTAGACACTGTGAGTACCCCTCTTATCTTGACAATGAACATTACGGATAATGTTTGGTTCAAGTGTGTGTGTGTGGGGGGGGGGGGGTTTATTGTTTTGTATTTTGTTTAAGTTGTGTTTGTTTGCTTTGTTACTTTGTTTTGTGTTTGTGTGTCGGTTTTATTTACATGTGTTATAGATAAAAGTGGATTCTACTGGATAAATGATGGACTAGTGACCAGTGAGGGAAAGATGCAACCCCGGATTTGCTCCCGAGGCAACCTGGAAGTTGATACAGCTGAGAAAGAAAATGTTAGACGCAACTTAGCGACTCTAGACCGAAATAGGGGATGGTAGACCCAAGCTGAAAAAGAAGCTGTTTGTCATGAAGAGTGGTTTGGAGCCTGCAAGCTTATCCAACATGGTGAGATTTCAACAAAACCAAACACAAAAGAGTACGTTCAGGTATGACTTTATCTCTTTGATTTTGCGTAAGTTCTACCAATACAGCACAATACAAAGACGCACACTGAGACACGTTGTTTGTTTTTCACCCCTTAGCCTTTCTAGCCATCCGTAATGTTGTATTTATCCATTGTTAACCCCGTTGAGCCTGTGCCTCCTTGTGTTGTGAAAACCATTATGTTAACCATAAGCCAAACACTTCCTACCCTCGCTCGGCATGACTGTTGTAGTTCCAAATTCGTGCAAAAAGATAAGTTTGGGGTGGTGATCCTTAGAAATTGAAAAAGGGCAAGTGCAACAAAAGAAAAAAAAAGGTTTGTAGAAACATATACTTCTACCGAAAATAAAAAGAGAAAAGAAATGAAAAATGGAGATGAGATAAAAAGCACTTGCCTAAGTCAAAGACTCATGCCATAATGAGATAATCAAAGAAAGAAAAATAGAGTGAAGAAAAAAAAAGAGTCAAGTTGGACAACACCCCATGAAATAAATTGTGCACAAAGAATAGAAACAACATGAATGCCGAGTTTTAAACCCCCTATCACCCATTTCCTTGTATTTCCCCACCATACCTAAGCCCAGTTACAACCCGAAAGACCTCTAAAAGTGTGTGAATTTGGTTTGTGTAGTGAACGAAGAATCTATTCAAAAATTAAGAGTTGATATTGCATACCTTGATATTATGAGTGCTAAACACTTTAACCCCGAGAGATTTGGTGAGTGGTGTGAAGAAGTTTGCAGGTGAAGGAACACTCTGATATGATAATGCAGTGGATAGTTCGAATGGGTGAACCTGAAGCTTAATCGAGAAGGAGGAATATAAGTTGCGAATATCATCAACTGTATTGTGGAAAGAAGAAAATCCATGGTTGACCTCTGTGTTGTCTCTTACATCACTTGAGGACAAGTAATGAGATAAGTTTGGGGTTGTGATCGGTCACCATTTGCACTTAGTTTTCATCATCCATCTAGCATGAATCTTCAAGAATCGGTAACACTTTGTTCTTTCTTTTAGTTGATTTCCTAAGTTTTATCGCATTTCATAATTTCCTTCTTGTTTTATGTTGTATTAGTGGTTCATCTCTTTTTGTCGCATTTTATGCGTTTCCGTGGTAGTTCTATTTGGTTTCCAGGTCCAGCAATAAGCCCGAAAGATGCGTAAGGGAAGAGCGGGAGTCAAAAATAGTTTGCAAAGCGAAATAAGGCAAAAACAGGGTGCTGACACCGGTGCCCGTGTCAGTTGACACGACCCGTGTCAACCTGTATAGGAGTGGAGAGCAAGGAAGCAGAAAACAGGGGGCTGACACGGGTGCCCGTGTCATCAAAGGATGAAGGAAATAAGTTAACAGAGAGCCAACATGGGCGCCCGTGTCAGCTGACACGGCCCGTGTTGGCCAATTCACCCTTTTTGCTGATTTTTATTGTGCAAGTCTCTTTGTAAGTCCGGAAGGCAGTCTTGGTATTTCGCGATGCTTTTAGATGATTTGGAACTATTTAGTCTATGATTGGAAAAGAGAAAAGGGACTTTTGGATCGTACGAAGAAGAGACAGAAAAGAGAAGAGAGCTTTCAAGAGGTTTGGAGAAGAAGAGATTTTCAAGATCGGAAGAGATTGAAGATCAACCTTCATCACCAAAGAATTGTAATGTATCTATTTTGGAATTTGTTTTCTTTGAATACTATGAGAAGCTAAACCCCCAAATGCTAGGGGGTGTCCCTGAATTTCTACTGTATGAACAATATTTCTATGTTTTTGTGATCATCAACGTTGTTCTTAATTCAAATTATTATACAAAGTTCTTAGTGCTTTATTTTATCGGACAAATGGAATGTTGATCTATGGTTATGGTTTAGGTCGGACAAACCACCTTATCGCTTGTTGTATAATAGTACTTCGGTATAATCGCTTAGGAATAAGGATCAAACCGTAGTAGCCGTAAATTCTTGTTCAATTGCTTATTTCTTAATGTCATTTTGAATAGCTAAGGAATTAGGATTGAAATTGACTGTTAATGATTTTCGGCTAAGGAATTAGAGAAAACAATTCTTGAGAATCAGTTTTGAATAACTGCAACGTAGATATTATATAATGTGGAAGTAGTGTAGTACAAAGCAATTCATACATCTTGCCCTAACATGCTTTCTCATATCGATTAACTGATTTTTATACGCTTTGTGTAATTTATTCTCGTAATTATCATTTCGAAAACAACCAACCAACCCCCTTTGATATTTTGTTCAATGGAATTATTGTAAAGAATTATACTTCATACGTAGTCCTCGAGATCGATACTCGGGATAACTCCCATTTTATTAATACATCGGTGCAAATAGTACACTTGCTATTTTACCGATTAGTTAGCATATAAACCCATACAAGCTTTTAGTTTGGGGAATGTGTGATCAAACCTTTGTTTAGGTTCAAGCTTAACCCATGATTAAAAGCTTGATATATTCGAGATTATCCCGTGATAAAACCAATATTAGGTTAAATCTTAGCCTATAATAAAAGCTTGGATAATGTTAGAGATTAGCATGATATTAAAATCTCCCATTTTATTGGTTAGGTTGTGTAAAACCAAGGATTAAGGTTCATGAGCTTAATCCGTGGTAAAAGCTTACAAAGTTTATTTAGAAGCTTGAAGACTAACCATCCAAGAATCTTGTGGAAAGAAAACTAACCGCTTCGATCTACCGTTTATGGAAAGAGGACTAACCGCTTCAATCCATAATTTGGAAGACAACACTCAATTGCTAAATTCCAAGTGTTATTGTTTAGGTTGGAAGTTAACTAGTTTTCCTTGTATAGAGAGGGTTCGTGAGTTTTAACTACTAAAAACTCTCAAAGTTTATTGCATACTCTCAAGATCAATTCTTGGGGAGAGGAGTAGGTAATTTTCTTGTTTAACCGAACCTCTATAACTCTTGGTGTTCCTTTCTTTCCCTTAACTATTTATTTTCCGTAATTTATATTCCGCAATTTATCTTCTGCTGCTCAATACTCAAGCATTTTCAAAATGTCTTTTAACTCTGTTCTTAAACCGCAAAGTTTTTCAAAACCATATTTTTCAGAACCATGCAATTCACCTCCCTCTTGTGTGGGAAGTCACATGTCTGGCATCTCTATGAATCTTAATGCCAAGGACATAATATGCCTCTTTCATATGCTTCATATCAAATTTTTTAGAGAGGAATTGTTTCACCTCATGTAGAAAATCCTTATTATTGGAAGCAAGTAAAATATTATCCACATACAAAATAAGAAAACAAATTTTACTCCCACTAAATTTTTGGTATATGTATTGATCCATGGGATTTTCAAGAAATCCAAATCAGGAAATCGTTCCATGGAATTTAAGATACCATTGACGAGAGGCTTGTTTTAAACCATACATGAATCTCTTAAGTTTGCGAACCAAATTTTCACCATCGTAAGAAGATAAACCTTAAGGTTGTTTCATATAAACTTCCTCCTCCAAATCACCATTAAGAAAGGTTATTTTCACATCCATTTGATGCAATTCAAGGTCAAAATGAGAAACCAATGCCAAGATGATCTGGAGAGAATCTTTCTTCGATATAGGAGAAAAAGTCTCTGTGTAATTCATACCCTATTTTTGAGTAAATCCCTTAGCAACAAGTCTATCCTTTTATCTTTCAATGTTAAGTAATGAGTCCTTTTTGCTTTTAAATATTCACTTACAATCAATGACCTTTATCCCATTAGGTAAATCTATAAGATCCCAAACAACATTGTGATTCATGGAATTCATTTCATCATTCATGACATCATACCATAAATTTGACTCTTTGCAACGCATGACTTGTGTAATGGTTTCACGATCATTTTCAACTCCAATATTTCATCATTCATGACATTATCGTAGATACACAATGTAATCACTAGAAATAACTGGTTTTCTTGTTCTAGTATATCTTCTTAATGTTTGATCGACATTTTCTGGGCATCATGTTATTCAAACAACTATTCATTATTTTGATTTTGATCTACCGGATTGTCAGCAACTTGTGGAATCTCAATTATTGATTAATAAACATCCATTTTAACTTGAGGGGTGTTGTGAACAATGACCAATCTATCACTCATGGAAGGTTGAGATTTTATATGATCATGCACAAAATCTAAGTTTATGATTTAATCACTCCCACTAATCAAGTTATTTTCAAGAAACTTTTCATTTCCTTACTTCAAAATTCTAGTTGTGTGAGATGGATAGTAAAACCTATAACCTTTAGACCTTTTGCAATATCTAATTAAATACCCACTAATTGTCCTCGGGTCGAGTTTCTTCTTTTGTGGATTATAAATCCTCGTTTGAGACACACATCTCCAAACACACATATGTCGCAAACTCGGTTTCCAACCTTTAAATAATTCAAAAGGTTTCTTTAGGAGAACCTTGGATGGAATCCGGTTGAGAATATACACAATCGTATTTAGTGTTTCATTCCACAAGGATTTAGGAAAATTATAATTGTTAAGCATACTCTGCACCATATTCAATAATGTTCAATTTCTTCTTTATGCAACACCATTTTGGTTTGGAGAACCAAGCATGGTATATTGGGCAATAATCACATGTTCATGAAGAAACTTAGAAAATGGACTAGGTGCTTGTCCATTCTCAATGCACCTACCACAATATCCACCATCCCGATCCAATCTCACCATTTTTATTTGCTTTCCGCATTGATTCTCTACTTCATCCTTAAAGGTTTTGAAGGAATATAATGCTTCATTTTTATTATAAAGCAAATAAATTTTTATATATCGTGAGTAATCATCTATGAAGGCGATAAAATATTTCTCACCATGCACATCCATATCTGTACAACGCATGTCTGTATGAGTTGTTTCTAATATGTTTGAAATCCTATTGGCACCCTTCTTAGAAACACTGGTATGCTTTCCCTTAATGCAGTCATTACAAATTTCAAAATCAGCAAAATCTAGAGTATTAAGTAGTCCATCTTTCATTAATTAATTCTCTCTATGGAGATATGTCCTAATCTCTGATGCCATAACATAGAAGAATTTTCGTTAATATTAAAACATTTAATTCCAATTTGAACATGCATTGAACTATAAGTAAATTCATTTAGTAAATTAATATGATAAAGACCATCAGACAATACACCATTCCCAACACATTCTGAATTATAAAATAATTCAAATGACATACCTTTAAAATTAAAGGAATATCCAAAAGATACAAGTCTAGAAATTGAAATAAAGTTTCGTGAGAAACTTGGTACATAAAAGGTCCTTTCTAATTAAAAAAACCATTATTCAAAATTAAAATGCAAGTTCTAGTAGCCTCTACATGTGAGCCCATCCCGCTTCCTGATAAGACATTTTTCTCACTTCTCACTTGCTTCCTCAGGTTTTGCATACTCTGTAAGGAATTTGTTATATGAATTGTAGATCAAGAATCAATCCACCAAGTGTTAATATTAACATAAGCCATATTAGATTCATAAAAATAAATGAAAGTAAATTACCTTTCTTCTAAAGTCATTCTTTGAATCCAATGCATTCCTTTTTCATGTATCCTCATTTTTTACAGAAAAAACATTTTATCTCCTTTTTAATATCACTTTGATGTGGTATTTTGAATTTACCCTTCTGATTTGCTTGAGACTTATCGATCTTGATAGCTTTGTTATTTCTGTGTGTAATAGTTAGTAATACATTCTCACTATATTCCATCGCAAGCATGTCTTCTTCCTGAACACACATGGTCATCAATTCATTGGTTGACCATTTGTCCTTGTGTGTATTGTATGAAATCTTGAAAGGACCATACTCAACTGGAAGAGAGTTCAAAATGTAGTGTACTAGGAAGGACTCATACATACCAACCTCGATTTTCTTAAGTTGAGCTGAAATGTCACGCATTTTAAGTATGTGCTCGTGCACACCTTTCACACTGGTGAGTCGGTAGGAAGAAAATTTTATAATTAAGGTGCTTGCTAAAGCCATTTCGGAAGTGACGAACTAATCGCCAATGGCTTTTAGAAAATCACGAAAATTAGTATGGCGGTCGACATAACCACGCATACGAGTTGTTACTTTAGTCTTAATGAACATTGCAGTGAGCCAATTAGATCTCTCCCACCGCTCATATAGTGCAATCGCAATTGAAGTACTTTCTTCAGTAATTGCAAGTGTCCTATCTTTCCTAATAGCATAACCTATGTCTATCCACCATAAATTAAGGAGAATTCTTTCCATTCACACCTTATAGTTATCTCCTATGAGCTTGGGAATATCACATAGGATATTCGAAAAATTAGCAGGTTGAGAAGCTAAAAGTAAACAAAATCTTATGTCAAAATTTGAGTCATAAATATTATCTAAATTATATGTATTACCAATATAAACATACCATATAAAAATTACTTGTGGGATAAATTTTAATGCAATAAGATTTATTTAAACATTTCCACGGTGGTTATGATGGAGACATGATTGCATTTAGTTTGTGTTTTGTTGTAGTTTAGAAGGGGGTGGAAGAGTTGAGAAGGAGATGTTGTATCGTGTATTTTTTTATGGTGGATGAGGAGTATGTTGAAGTTGCGTTGTAACTGCTTAGTGCTGATGATGGTGTTTGTGGTTAGTTCATGGAGGATGGAGAAGAATTACAGTGGTGAATGGGTTGTGTTTGGTGAGGTAAAAGGTTGTGAAGATGACAGTCGGAGAGGAGTTATATTGGTTTAAGTTACGAAGGTGATGTTTGTTGTTAGTGTAGTATGGAAGGTTGTTAGAAGATGTAGATGGAAAGCTTGTGTTCTGATGTTTGTGATGGAAGAAGATGGATATATGAGTTTTTTATGGAGGTTAAAGTTATGTTGTTATTGTATGGGGTGGGTTTAAGGGTTATGCAGAAAGGAAGAAGAGGAAAGTTTTTCCTAAGTTTCTAATTTCCTTTTTTTTTGTGTTTTTTGGAAACGAGAGATATATGAATTTTTTATTGGTTCACATGAAAATCGAGAGAGGCTTTGTAATTGGTAAAGGGTGCCCCGTTCTGATTGGCGAGTACGTTTTTTCTTTCCATGCTACATACTTAGCATACATAGTAGGGTTAAATGATTTTAAAATGCCAAAAAAACTATTGTAGTTATTTTTAGAATAAAAATGATTTAAAAATAATTTAAACAAAATAAATTCAAAATATCTTAAATAGTAGAAATAAAATTGAAACAAAAACATAGATAAATCTAATTAATTCAAAGGATTATTTTGGCTAAAAAAACAAAAATAAACGGATTAAAAATGAATACAATAAGGCACAAAAAGTTCTTGAAAATTAATGCACGAAATGATCTGCGCGGAGTAAACATCTGGAAAACAGACAGGTTTTGATCAAATGTTGAAGTATAAAATGATCGGTTAAACAGACTCAGGCAACTCAAAATGTGACAGAAAAATTAGTCAAAAAAATAAAATGAGCACGCCACGTTAAACTATGCGAACGGTAGATTAAGAATACTGACGTCTGCAAGCTTGACTATGAAATTTGTTGCCCGCTAATTCCACGTACATTTGAAAATTGATTCAACGGGTCTGTCTGCAGATTCATAAATTTATTCTGGTTGGCATTTTAAACATTATACGAAACAAAGTACATGTTGATGAGTATATAATGCAAATGTCTAGTGAATGCATTGATTTATTGATCAAGATATTATGAATAGATAATGAGATGCATAGGAATCACTCTTGGATCATTTGCTTGTAATTCTTAATCACAATAAAAAACCTTACAAAGATTTACATGACAATAATACTCTTGATGGATACTCCCCAATCACAACCGATCAATCCCTCCGCCATCGGATCCGCAGTTGTCCCTTCAATAGTTTTCTTTCCTCTTTGATTATGTTTTTGGTTATATTTTTTAGGATTGATTATTGTGTTGATTGAATGTCTGAGAGTGAGAGAGAGATTTGAGACATGAGAGAGGTTGAGTTTTGAAGTTAAAAAAAAGAAAGAGATTGTTGTTGTTGTTACACAAGGCGAACACGAGAGAGAAGAAAATATTTTTTTTTTCAAATTTTCTCACTTTCCTTTTTTGTGTGTTTGCTGGCAATGAGAGAGTAAGATATTTTTTTGTTGTTGTTGTTACACAATTAACATACATACTAGGGTTAAATGATTTTAAAACGCTAGAAACAACTCCTGTAGATATTTATAGAATAAAAATGAGTTAAAAATAATTAAAACAAAAAAAAAACAATCTTAAATAATTGAAATAAAATTGAAACAAAAACATAGATAACTCTAATTAGCTCAGTTATTTTGGTTGAAAAACAAAAATAAACAGATTAAAAATGAATAAAATCAGGCGTAAAAAGTGCTCAAAAATTAATGCACGAAAATGATCCGTGGGAATAAACATTTGGAAAACAGACAGGTTTGATTAAATGTTGAAGTAAAAAATGATCGATTAAACAGGCTCGGGCTATTCAAAATGTGGCCGAAAAATTAGCCAAAAAAATAAAATGAGCACGCCACGTTAAACTACGTGAACCGTCGATTAAGAATACTGACGTCTCCAAGCTTGATTATGAAATTTTTTACCCACTAATTCCATGTACATTTGAAAATTGATACAACTAGTCTGTCTGCAGTTTCAAAAATTTATTCTGGTTGGCATTTTAAATATTATATAGAACGGAATACATACTGTTGATTATATAATGCAGAAGTCTAGCGAATGCATTGATTTATTGATTAAGAAATTATGAATAGATAATCAAATGCATAGGAATCACTCTTGGACCATTTGCTTCTAATTCTTAATCATAATAAAAAACATTACAAAGATTTACATGACAACAATACTTTTGATGGATACTCCCCAATCACCGCCGATCAATCCCTCTGCCACCGGATCTGCATTTGTCCCTTAAGTAGTTTTCTTTCCTCATTGATTATGTTTTTGGTTATGTTTTTTAGGATTGATTTATTATGTTAATTGAATGTGTGAGAGTGAGAGAGAGATTTGAGACATGGGAGAGGTTGAGTTTTGAAGTTAAAAAAAAACAGAAAGAGGTTGTTGTTGTTGTAACACAAGGCGAACGTGAGAGAGAAGAAAATATTTTTTTCTTCAATTTTTCTTACTTTCCTTTTTGTATGTTTGCTGACAACGAGAGTGAAAGGGATTTTTTATTGGTTCACACAAAAATTGAGAGAGGCTTTGTAATTGGTGAAGGGCACCCACTGTGTTCTGATTGGCCAGTGCTTTTTTTCTTTCCATGCTACACAATTAACATACATACTAGGGTTAAATGATTTTAAAACGCCTGAAACAACTCTTGTATATATTTATAGAATAGAAATGAGTTAAAATAATTAAAACAAAAGAAATTCAAACAATCTTAAATAATTGAAATAAAATCGAAACAAAAACATAGATAACTCTAATTAATTCAGTTATTTTGGCTAAAAAACAAAAATAAACGGATTAAAAATGAATAAAATCGGGCACAAAAAATGCTCAAAAAATTAATCTGAATGCACTAAAATGATCAACATGGAATAAACCTTTGGAAAACAGATAGGTCTCAATCAAATTTTGAAGTAAAAAGTGATCGGTTAAACAGGCTCGGGCTGCTCAAAATGCGACCGAAAAAGTAGTCGAAAAAATTAAACAAGCACACCAAGTTAAACTACGCCAATCGTAGATTAAGAATGCTGACGCCTGCAAGCTTGATTATGAAATTTTCTGCTCGCTAATTCCACGTACATTTGAAAATTAATTCAACCAATCTGTCTGTAGATTCAAAAATTTATTTTGGTTGACATTTTAAACATTATACAGAATGAAATGCATGTTGTGATGAGTATGTAATGCATATGTCTTACGAATGCATTGATTTACCGATCAAGAAATTGTGAATAGATAATAAGATGCAAAGAATCACTCTTGGAGCATTTACTTCTAATTCTCAATCACAATAAAAAACCTTACAAAGATTTATATGACAACAATACTCTTGACAGTCACCCTCTGGACCTCTGAAAGATGATGCAATGGAAATGATGATGCATAGAGACTAAGAAACCAAATCTTTTGACTTCTTAATCAACAAATGACTAAATGAATATCATCAATACAAGATAAAATTCCAGAACTTATGACTTTTCATCTAAACCCTGACGAATGCTTTTGACTAATGAAATGCTCGATAAAACGAAATGATTTGGCTATGCTGATGCAAGTAAAAAAATTTAGGGTATGACAACATCTAAGTATAAGTTATATACGCTAACCTTGGTCAGGTCGGCTCAATTATGGTTTAAAGGCCTGCCCGACGAATGTATTAATTCTTGGGCAGAGTTTTGTAAAAGATTTTATGCGCAATTCACAACCTGGAATCGATGACCTATAATTGAAGCTTCTCTAAGAGGGATCATCTAGGGAAGATGGAAAGTTTACGATCGTATATAGACTGATTCACAAAGGATTCTATTAAGGTGGAAGGAATCCGGGAAGGTATTAAGTGTTGGATCTTCGAGAATAGACTTCTATGAGACCACCCTTTTACGTAAAATTTAGGAAAAGGAAGGTAAAATTCGTCTAGGAAATGTTAACCATGGCCGAACTTTACATGATCCTGGAAGAGAAGTTTACCACATGTTTTGATAACCCTGCCTTTATCGAATCTCATTTCGGTCGCGCGGCCGAAAAGGAAACTCACTGGCATTGAGATGACTCTAATTGAGGAATATTAGGAAAGTACGATAGGTACACTCCCCTAACTGTTTCATGCGAGAAGATTTATCAGGATTGTGTAAATACCAAATTTTGGAAAGTACTCTAATCGAGGAATATTAGGAAAGTACGATAGGTACACTCCCCTAACTGTTTCATGCGAGAAGATTTATCAGGATTGTGTAAATACCAAAATTTGGAAAGCAGAAATCCTACCTCCTTACCCCGTCTAAAAGACATCTCTGATGGAAAAATCAAAATATTATCCCTTCTATTGAATCCACGACCATAACATTGATGATTATGTCCAGTTGAAAGATTCCATTGAAGGATTTATAAAGAGGGGGTCAACTAGCTGAATATGTCAAGGGGACAAGTGGAATACAGAAGAGTCGCCTAAAGGTAAATCCCTCTCAAAGGCCGCGACAGTCAGGGAAAATGGAGTAAGAAAAAACCATCATTTGGCATCCTCATTGTAAGACCCCAATTTTGACCCTAAGATCCCTCATGCTATCTCATCATTTTGCATTGGCTTTGGGATCACACCTTGGTATCCTCCTTACCCCTCATGCATTGGGTTTGAATTAGGAGAGATCACCAAGAAATTTTGATTGTACCATGCTTTATTTTTCTTTGTTTACTAACCAAAATTCCAAAAATATGTTTATATATATCTTTGTTTCTTTTGTAGGTAGTGTGTGCATCCATTTGTGCCTCATCAAGCTCACAACTAGGGTTTGAGACCCTCAATGCAAATAGAAAGTCAAGAAAAGGTTCACGTTGGTTCTAAACATCATATATGGATCCCCATGTTCTTCATTTGTCATTTTGATCAAGAATTCATAAAGAGTTTGAAGCTTGTTTGTCTTGGAAGCCCTAATTCATCTGGTTATCTTGTGTGACTTCCTCAATAAGTTTCTTCAACATTTGGTTAAATATTTCAAGGGATACTTAATTATATATCATCTTATGCATATATTATACTCCATGACTCCTAAATATCAAGATAACTTCAAGTTTGCAAGTTGGTTCGAAGAGGTTGACTAGAGAAAGTCAACTAGTCAAAACTGGGGTTCCCTAGACCCTATCTACTACAATATTTGTCATATGAAAATGATTCAGAGATCAAATTTACTCTTTATGACATTCCAAACATTTTTCATGTTGGTATCAAGAGCTATTTTTGTTTGGAAAGTCATTTTTTATGGTGAAACCTTATAGGTCATTTTGTTTGTGCCCTAGTTAGGAGGTCAACTTCCAAGGACCATAACTTTATCATTTTTTATGATATGAAGTCCATTAAAGTTTCATGATAAAATTAAAGATTTCCTCTCCAACTTTTATTCTTTGAGGAATGTAAAAATCTACTTACCAGGACATGTGCCAAGAGGAAACATTATAGGTCATTTTGGGCCATCATCATTGAACAAGCAATTTTCCTCAACTTCTAAAATTCATAACTCCCTCATGCCAAATCCAAATTATGTCAAATTTATGACAAATTAAATAGGTATGAAAGAGCTACAACTTTGCTGAAGAGACCATTTTCAGTTGGAGCTCATAGCAAAAGTTATTCAAGGTGGAAGAAGTGGTCATTTGACTTGGCACTTAGAAAATTTTCAATTATGTTTGATTTCTCAAACTTACACCTCAAAATTCATCATGATATAAAATCCAAATGTAAAAGTGTTCAACATCAAAGTTGTTCCCCTTGATGTCACCTTTCAAAAAAGTCCAAGATCACCTTATTTGGACAAGGATTGAGGGACTTGCGCATGGTTCCTTTCATAGGTTTGTTTTGGCAAGTTTTGAATTCAAATAACCATTTCCTATTGCATGCTTACATGTTATTGTTTCAGTACTCATTGTGCATGAATTGGAGTGAGACTACATCATGAATTGGGCCCAAATCAATGCCCATGCATCCATGCACCAAGGTTGCTAAATTTGGAAAAAAATTCAAGTGTGTGAAAAGCAATGCATAACCCTATAAATATATGTCCATTGTGATCAGAATGAGGATCCCTTCTGCCCAAGCTTTGAAGCATTGCATCCCTAACCTCCATTAAAGGAGAAACTTGAAGATTTCACTTGAAATCGAGTTTCAAATCTCCTTCTGCTTTGAGATTGAAACTCCAAGAATCCAAGCGCTTCTTTGATCCATTTCACTTCTTGCAAGCTTCTAGAGTAAAGCCAAGGCAAATTGGAAGCAAGATCAAGCCAAATTCAAGCTACCCGTAGGTGAATTTTCAGAAACTTTGAGCCTTTGATTCTCTCTCAATTCTTCAACATTCTCTTTGATTTTTGGTTAGATGAAGTCCTACCAATGTAAGCAACAAGATTGAGTTGCTTTGAGGTCAAACTGAAGTAACTCAGATCATGAACCTCAAATTTCAAATCCATGTATCTTTCAATATACTTGGAATTGGATGAAATGGAGGTCACATTCGAGCTCATGAGCATTTTCCCCTTAAAACCATGTCCTTACTTTTTATTTTGATGGTGGTTTATGGTGGACCAGTCCGGTGAGGTCTACCAGAGAAGATGATTGGAGCTAGGGCTCCGGTGATGTGGTGGCATGTCTCCAACCATTTGATCTGTTTAAAATGTTTTAATCCTGACCATTTCTTTTGATTACCACGCGTGTGATGCATTGAACTAGGTTCACCATGGAACGCACGCGCTTGACCATCAGATCTGCCACCTCAACTAACAAGGGAGATTTGATGGCCCTTGTTTTTTCTCATTTATTTAAATTTCTGATTTTTTTTAAATAGCCTTATTTTGTTTAATTCATAATAAATCCATGTTTAATCCAAAAAATATGGGACTTTCACAAAAATCTTTCAATATTTTCCTCTTCCATATTTTGAATTAAAATAATTTTTTGGATTAATTTTGGTATTTTTCATGAATTAAATGTTTTTGTGCATATTTTTAATATTTTAAAAATACTTCTGACTTTCTAAAAATTGTGAAATTTTTTGTGTAAGGTCCTTTGACCTTGTTTGACCTAGGATAAATCCATTGGCCATTTATTAGGTGTTTTGAAGGGATTTGAGGTTTTGTCCAAACTAAAATGCATTTTAATTCACTTTTAATTTGATTTTTAATTGATTAAATATTTAAAAATTATGTTGATGCATTCTTATGGTCTTGTGATGTTTGACTTTCTGTTTGGGCCTTGGTCATGGTTGATTTGACTTTTGTTTGATCAAAACCATTAGATTTAAGGAATTGATGAAATATACATTTTATCTCCCAAAATGAATGAATGATATTGATTAAATGAAATTTCACTCATGATCAATTTGTGTTTCTATATCCCTTCCCCTCTTCATCTTCATCCTTATTCTTTCCCAATTCTTCATTTGACCAATGATTTCTCTATAGTTTAAATGCTAATTGATTCATCAATGACCTTGTGTCAGATGAATCAATATAAGTTTGACTGAGATAAGCCCCTCCTATTTTCTTTTAGTGTGTGGTATTTAACACCTATATTTTTAATATAAGTTTAAATACCAAATCTTTAATATGCATTAACACCTATATTTTTATTGCTCGGCCTCAGATAGTTATGACTTCTACATAAGTCCAATACGATTGCTTAACATGGAGCTAAATTTGATCAAGAAGGCATAACATTCTAGTAAGTGAGATTGTAAGTCTCCCATTCTTCATGGCATTGTGTGGAAACTTGACCTTTTTTCCTTTCATGAGAGCTAGTGGCATACTTGTTGAATTATCTAAGTTGGAGCCCTTCTCATGGAAGATGTCTTGGTTTAAGGATTCATACTTGTGAATGAATGGTTGAGTGTTCTCCAAAGAATGACTTAATCAATTAAAAATCATCACTAACATTTGACTAACCATTGACTAACTTCTTATTAATATTTCTTTACTTTCAAGTCATTTACTTTATACAATTTAAATTTCAGTATATTTACCATTCATTTGCCATTTACATTTCATACAACTTATTTATGTTTCAAGTCCTTTTCACTTTGCTCATTTGTGTCATATCTTGTGATTATATATATTGTTTGTTTGTTTTTGTTTTTGTTTGTGGTCTTAGGACCCTAAAACATTTAATAACAACAAAAATCCTAAAAAACATTTGTTGGACTGTTGGGACTTGATCTGAACTTTTGGAGTTAGAACTAGGCAACACTCCATATGCTAAAGGACTTGGCCAATGCCAACATCTGAGACTGAGCTATCTTTGACTGTGCCTTCATCTGATGCAAGACCTTGAGTGCCCTTGATTCATCTGCTACTCTGTCTTTGTGCTTAATTGTTATTTTTGTCATTATTGCCTATGTCTGATGTTTTATTATGAGTTGATCAAGTAATATTTCATCTGATACATTGGAAGACACTGAAGACTGCTAGCTATTGGAGTGCTTGCTTGGATATGGCTATCTTTATTTGATGCCTTGATCTTCACATAATGCTTGGATGTTGCTCTTTGCTTATTGCTTATTGCTTATTGCTTATCATAGTCCAAAGGAAAATGGGTTTCTATATGACATTCTTGTCTGTTAGATTGCATCCCATTGGTCAGATCTTTTCAACTCTTAAACTTTTAAATTTTTGCTTAGGGTAGCCTATTCATCTCCTCCCATTTCGTAAATTTTAAAATCTCTCCCTCTTTTCAAAAAATTTCTTTGCATGTGATTTCAAACTTAGACATATTTTAATGATTAGAAACTTTGACCTTATGTCATTGAATTTTCAAACTTTTTCTTAAATCAAACTTTTAAATAAACTTAACCATTTTGACTTTAATTTCAAAAAGACAAAAAGAATTAACAACCCCATTCAAATCTTTGGCCTTTTGCGTCTTTTCATTTAAACCTTTGTTAAAATCAATTCACCAATTTTTTTGAAATTTTTACCACGAACTACGGGGTTTTGATCCCTCATTTTTATGTTGGTACATAGGCATAAGACCAAAGGTATTGTCAAACACAAAAATATAATCAATGAATTCTTTTCTCATCCCCACACTCTTTATTTTATCAAACATATTTCATACCCAAAAACATATGCACACAAAAAGGGCTCCGTAGAAGTACCTAGGACGCTTTGGGTGCTAACACCTTCCCTCCGTGTAACCGACCCCCTTACCTATAATCTCTGGCGTTTTATTAGTTTTAATTTGAAAACTTCTTATCTTTGGGTTTTGTTCGTACTTTTCCTTTTTCCTTTGGAAATGATAAAAGCGCAGTGGTGACTCTGGTTTTATTGACGTTCAACTTATCCATAACTTGATGGTCATGAATTTACTGCTACAAAAATCAAGTGGCGACTCTGCTGGGGAGTAGTCCTCAGTGGGTTTAGCCTACTTTTTATGTGTATATATTTGTGTTTTTGATGTTTGTATATATTATTTGTGTGCTATAATTTTTCTGTTGTGCTTGGTGATCTCTGTGCGGTGAGATAAGTTCTAACCCGAACTTGAGTGTGATTAAGATAGAAGAATGGTATAGTCATGTTCAACTTGTGTGGAGTAGTCCTTAACAAGTTGGCTTGAGACCCATCTACTCAGGGGGGACCTCTTTAGAGTTACTGATGTCACACAAGTTATTTATGGATAAGAATTACTTTCTCTGATTAGGGGTCCGAGAAGCTGAGGACCGTAGAACATTTAACCCAATTGGCCTATTTTAGGACGTAGTGCGGAGGCTGTTCAAGTGTCGACTTGATAACAGTTGTTACGCGATACTACACTTAGACGAGTTTCTCTTGAGAATATTATGGATTGATGAGTCAGACATCCTAACCCATAATATCTGATAGATGGGATTAAGACTCTGGGAACTGTTTTAGAACACGATCTACAGGTTTTTATCCTTAGTACACTCCTTTGGGATGGTTCTTAACCTGACTCCATGCTCGTGACTCGCAACAAACCCTTTGATTCTCGGTTGATCCGATCAAGCCTTGTCAATATCAATGGAACTTGGGTGTTGATAAGATGAAAACCATAGTCCACAAAAATGGATGATTGATCTTGATGATGACTTGATCCGTCCCTTGACCTTTGTTTGTGTTTGCCTTGTGTGTGGTCCCTTGTGTGTGATTGTTGCATTCATGCATTCATGCGCATCATGACATTCATCACAAAAAAATTAATTTCAAGGAAACTAAGGTCTTATTTGCAAATATGTTCTGGCCATGGATTGTGGACGAAGGAACACTAAGAAGTACAATTTCAGATGTTCTGATTTGAAAGAGTTAAGGAAATTGTTATCCTTTAGACTTCAAGCAACGTCATGGGAAGCTTTTGTCCGTGTTATCTACTGATGTGGTTGAAGGACTTCTGAGTGTTTTGGTTCAGTTCTATGATCCTCTCTACCGGTGCTTCACTTTTCCTGATTATCAGCTTGTGCCCAGTTGGAGGAGTATGGCCATCTCTTGGGTATGCCTGTATCCGTCAAGGTACCTTTCAGTGGATTAGAGGAGATTCCTAGATCTCATGTCATTTTCGAAGCTCTTCATCTGAAGAAATTTGAGATTTGTGCTCACTTGGTGAAGAAATGAGGTATTCTTGGGTTGACTTCTGAATACCTCATTGGTAGAGCTACTATTTTTGCTCAGGCCAGTAGCATTGATGCTTTTGAAGCTATTTTTGTTATGCTCATCTATGGTTTAGCTTTGTTCCCTAACATTGACGGTTTTATTGATGTTAACGCCATTAGGATCTTCTTGATTGGAAATCCTGTTCCTACTCTGTTGAATGACATGTATTTCTATTTGCATTTGAGGAATTCTAAAGGTGGTGGGATTATTGTGTGCTGTGTTCCTCTTCTATACAAGTGGTTTATTTCACACTTGCCTTAGACACCAGTCTTCTTAGAGAACAAACAATGTCTACGGTGGTCCCATAGACTTATGTCTCTCACTAATGATGATATTGTTTGGTATGGTTCTGTATTGGGTAGCGTGGATATTAATGACAGTTGTGGTGAGTTCTCTAATGTACCTCTCATTGGTACACAAGGAGGAATCAAGCACAACCTTGCATTGGCCCGTCGTCAACTTGGGTCCCTCTTGAGAGATAAGCCCAATAACATTTAGTTAGAAGATCTATTCTATCAGAAGGGTAAAGATCCCCAACATCTGAAGAAAAGGATGGTGCATGCTTGACATAATGTGCATAGGAAAGGAAGTTCCGAGCTTGTTCCACGCAGCTGTGTAGCTTTGGAAGCTTACACTATTTGGGTGAAGAAGAGAGCTTTGAAGCTGAAGATGTCGTACGCTTGTGAGAGACCTATGTCTTTGGTTATGGCTGAGCCATCAACTCTCTATAACCAAGATGTAGAAAAGTTAGAAGATGCACTCGCCAAGATGAAGCAAGAGAGAGACTTGTGGGAAGAGCAGTTCCATGCTTTAAGCCGAAAGCATGAAGAGTTACAACTTAAGTAGAAGGACAAAGATGCACTTATTGAGATTCTTGAAGACCGTGTTGTGAAGAGACAGAGAGAACCAGAGGACTTAGTTGCCTCAAGTATGCCTCAACCTTCCGGTGCTTGAGAGAAGATTGTTGATCAGCTTGTCCTCGAGAAGGCTCAGATGAAGACATCTTTTGAGTCAGAGATGCGACACATTCGTAGAAAATATACTCCTTTGGCTAGATCTTCTGATACAGTTGCTAGGGATCCTTAAGATGATAGTTTCCTTTTCTCTTGTATTTGTACTTTGATTTCTGAAGTTGTACTCAGTATAATCCTCTCAAATTTTATAAATAAAAGAGATTTTATGGTCAATTGAATTGTTATTATTAATTATTGTTATATTTACAAAATTTTAAATTTGATTTCAAATATTTGCAAATTGATCCTTATTAATTTTTAAATTTTATAACAAAATTTAAAAAATTGTAACTTAGTCCATATTTTTTATATTTTGAATTTTGCCCAAAAAATTTAAATTTATAAAAATGACCTAAAAAATCTAACTATAAAGTTTTAATACTCTACCCAAACAAAAAAATAAAAAAATAAACAAATTTTAATTAAATTATTTAATTGATTAGAATTTTAAATTTCTAATATCTCATCTAAACCCTCTCTTGGACTTTTGAAAAAAACATATATATATATATATATATATATATATATATATATATATATATATATATTATATATATATATATATATATATATATATATATATATATATATTTATATATATATATATATATATATATATATATATTTGAACTTTAATAAATTATTTTAGTCTAGTTTTTAGTTAATGATATATTCTCCCTAATTTAGTGAAATTAACATATAATAGTTGAAATGATAATAATGAATTATTCTAAATATGATTATAACGTATTAATTTAATTTTTTAACTGATTTTCATAGAAGTGTTTTACAACGTATATATTATTGACAAATATATAATTAGTTTGTATTGATTGGGGCACCAATTTTTATCACATAACCTCTTCGGTTTTTTATTTTGTTTTTTATTTCTAACTAGCATTTCAATTTATCAATAGGTGTGACAAATGAATATATTTATTATTAGTTCATAAAAAAAGAACGATTTTTTTTTGTAATTAGCTAATAAAAAATCAATTTAATTGAAATATTCTAACGATGAAGTGTGACGCAAATGAAGTTAACTTATTTAAAACTACTATGTAGTGTAATATTATTTTTATGAGAATATTATAACATTTAAAATAATTTAAATACCGTAATTCTATTGTAATGAGTATAAACTTAGGCTTTTGAAAAACATATTTATTATTTATTTTAGTCTTATTTTTTTATTTAGTCATAATTTCTCCTTAATCTAGTGAATTTCACATATATTATTTCAAATGATAAAAAATGTTTTTAAAAAAAAAATATGATCATGTTAATTTAAATTTTGGACTGATTTTGATAGAAGTGTTTTACACCATATTATTGACACCAGTTTTTATCATATTTCTTCTTGGATAGTTTATCAATGTTTACTAGTATTCTAGTTTATCAACAGATGATGCAACGTATAGATTTTTTTAATGGTTAGTTAATAAATTTTTTTTTTTTATATTACGAAAATATAGTATCAATCTGTATAAGGAATTCGTAGAATCTAATTTAAAACTTTATGTTAAATGAAAATTAGAAATAACATGTCCTTGACTAGCATTGGTCAAAGATTTAACATTTTTTTAAAATTATATATATATATATATATATATATATATATATATATATATATATATATATATATATTATTTTTCTTTGTATTATTTTAAGTCTTGGTATAGTACTAAATTCTTTTCATATTAAATTAATTTATCATATATATCTTTTTGTTTCTTAAATTAAAATATAATAAGATAATTTCTATGTAACATTTTAAATATTATAAGAAAATATAATAGTAGAATATAGATAAACTTTACAATGAGAAAATTCTGAAATAAACGCCCAATTTTTGAAAAAAAAGCAAGTATTTGTAAACAAAACAATAAAAATAATATTATATAATATAATTAAATTAAATTTAACTAGTATGCACTAATATTATAAAGAGATTTTATGCTATCACTTAATTTTTATTATTATTTAACTTTCTTTATTCAACTATAAAATAATGATTGTGATGTACTAATCATATAAAAATATTATGTTGATAGGGCATAACAATTAATTTTTAATTAATATTAAGTTTAATATTATAATTAATATGGTATAATATAATTAAAAATATTAAGATTAAAATATTATAATGCAATATAAAAACACATTAAATACAAATATTCTAATAAAAATTAAAAACCTACTTTTTGATATTTTTAAAAGGTCATATTACGTCGTCTCATGAAACAGTAATTTGTATATTCTTTATATCTACTTTCTTTATTTGAATTAGGAATTAAGAAAAAATCACTCTTTAAACAATTTGGGAACTTAGCCACTGTTCACAAACTCTTCCCCACCATCTTTTTTCATGTTGGTCACCACAAATAACACAGTTGGAATTTACATCGAAAGTTTTAAAACCAATATCGATTATAGGGTTGTTTGTTATATTTTTCTTGTATACTACTTTTGTAAAGTAATGTTAATTTCATTATCTCAATTAGAGTTTGAATTGAAGGAAGATGTATCCATAGTGAGGTCGATTGGAGAATTGTCTAAACAAATCCCTATATACTCTCTCTCTTTTACGTATCATTTGAAAATTGTTGAATTCATCGATTGTGCAATCAATACATTTGGTTAAACCTTTTGATAATCATTTGAAAAATATTTTGTTGAGTTGATCACAATCTATTAGATTGTGGTTGGATTTGAAGATCAACAAAATCATACAAATTTCTAAACAAAATCGATTGTACACAAAGTATTCGATAATTTGTCTCTATTATATTTTTGTGTATTTTATCTTTGGAAATAGACTCTACTTTTAATATAGCATTCAATTGATTGTGGTTGAAAGTTTGTTGATCAAATTTGTATTCATTATCATACTTTGATTGTAATTACATATATCCGAACTTTTCGATAGCGGTTCGATTTAGACGATTCGATTCAGGTCACTTCCGTTAGCCATAAAATTATTCAAAACAATTTTTATTAAGTCTTTTAACTTGGGATCTATTCACCCCCTCTAGATCGCGGTCTATCGTCTAACATAAAATGAGTCTGCATGGATTCCACATATTCACTGGGTTCCATACGAAAAACTTCTTACTCCTCTATCACCATATTGATTTTAGAATCTTTAGCGTCTTTAGTTTCCTCCTCGTAAAGGACTTGAAGAGCGTTTCATATTGTTTGTGCACTTTTATGATGTAAGATAGAGTAATAAACTTTAGCGCTTGATATGGTGATAATTATATTCCTAAACTTTAAATCATATGATGCCATTTTGGTTTCATCCTCGATCCAATCTTTTGGGAGTTTAACATAATTATTTGCTTTGTTATTAGGAATAAAAGGCTCTTTGGTAATTGCTACCCATAAATACTTCTCGATTGACATTAAGTGTATATACATGTTTTCCTTCCGGTAAGCATAATTCTCATCATTAAAAAGTGGTGATATATTGTACGCTTCCTTCGGATCCTCATCACCCATATTCTCAAAATTTTGAATCGCATAAACTTGATCAAAAGACACACTCTAGGCCAACTGTTGGGTGAAAATATGTATAGGAAACGGTCTAGAGGATGGGGAGGGGGTGAATAAACCTCCTAAAAATTATTTCGTTTAAAATAGTTTAAAAAACCCTTTTAATAGAGTTTCACAACAAAAATGATTTTGCATGGCATAAGCAAGTTTTAGTGGAAAATAGATTATGCTTATAGATTGTAATTGGTATGTAAAGAATTAAGCATTTCACAGTAAATTAAAAATCTAAATCTAAATTTCAACCAAATATACAAACAAAATAGTTCATTGAATTATTGTCAAAATTATACAAGAAGTGTGATTTTTACAACACCAACACTATATAGGTTCTACAATCATAATTTTCAGTTTAATCTGTAACAAAACATCTTGCATGATTAGGTTGTTTTGTTATAGATTAAACTGAAAATTATGATTGTAGAACCTATATAGTGTTGGTGTTGTAAAAATCACACTTCTTGTATAATTTTGACAATAATTCAATGAATTATTTTGTTTGTATATTTGGTTGAAATTTAGATTTAGATTTTTAATTTATTGTGAAATGCTTAATTCTTTACGTACCAATTACAATCTATAAGCATAATCTATTTTACACTAAAACTTGCTTCTGCCATGCAAAATCATTTTTGTTGTGAAACTCTATTAAAAGGGTTTTTGAGAGAGAGAGAGAGAGAGAGAGAGAGAGAGAGAGAGAGAGAGAGAGAGAGAGAGAGAGAGAGAGAGAGAGAGAGAGAGAGAGAGAGAGAGAGAGAGAGAGAATAGATTACACTCAGATTTATACTAGTTCGGTGCGTTCGTCCTTACTTTGTGTCTAATCTACTTTCAAATGGTTGCCCCTTGAAAATTTGTTGGTATTCCAATAATATTTGTGACAAAATTACAAGTGTTTCGTACAATCACAATATCCAAATTAATGCTGAAAATATAAAAATTTTCTTTTGGGATCTTTGACTAATACATGGTCTATGAATTGAACTCTTTGTGAAATCTTCATGCGAAATCGCTTCTATGCTTAAAGCCCCAACAACATGCTCATAAGTCTCCATTCTACGGAAATCCTTACTCGATCCCACTGGTATCTTGAGTGTTAGTCAATCCATCCTACCTAGTTTGTAGGCTTCTACACAGTAATACAACCAAAGTCAAGCTGAGAGAAGAACCTCATTCTCTTCCAATGGAATTATCAAAATATTTCACAATACCACACATCTTGTGAACCACTGAAATCTTAACCAAATATTCAAAGAAAATTTTAATTCAAAATGATTCTCCTCAATAATTACTAACCTCTGAAAATGAGAATTGAATCCTTACAACAATGGAGAATGAATGAGGTAGAAGATGAAAGAAATCATTTGCAAGTGTTCACAAAAGATTCAAAACTCTTTTAAAAATATGAAAGAGCAAGTAGATTGTGAGTACTCAAATTAATTATTGAAAGAATGTTTTTTTCTTACATTACGAAGGTTTTAAGAGAAAATGATTTTTATAGGTGCCGGAGATCTAGCACAAAAATGAGTTAAAGTTTATGTTTGATTCGAGTCACAAGAAAAAGTATGATTTGAATCAAAGAGAAAAATGATTTGAATCAAGATATGAAACATATGAGAAGCCCTTATTTATGATTTAAGTCATGATTTGAGTTATGATTCGAGTCATGAATATGAATTGTTCGAATCAAACAAGGAAGAGGCAAAACATGGAAATAAGCTCTCCATGATTCAAGTCAAGTATAACTTATGATTCGAATCATATGACGTTAGGATTCAAATCATGTACAATCTATGAAACAAATCATAGAAGCTTCAATCATTTCTTGACAACTTCAGTTTCATTTGATGTGAGTCATAGGATAGGATGTGTGATTCTAATCACACATTTATAATCTCAATTTTTTACAATTTTAAAGATGTTCTAAGATTCTACCAATGTCATGACTGGAACCAATTTCAAATACAGTTCTTAATTCAAAAAACTTAATAAATTGACTTAAACCATATCTCTTGCACTATAATGAAACACTTTAATTTATGCATGCTAAAACACATATCTAAAACTCAGTCTCAAGATGAGAAACTAATTAGGAGAATCACCGACATAAAACTAAACATCAAAAACTTAAGAGACAAGGAACATAACCATAGTCGTTAAGATATAAGAGACATGTAACTTTAGACTCTTATGTCATCCATAGTCCCTATAAATCATAATGTACGAGAAGATGGAATTCTACCAGCTGATCAATTCAACTCGGCGACAGAAACCAAAGTTAACACACGAAGATCTATCCCAGATGGAAAATTCAAGTTCAACTTTATGAGAATCCAACATGATCACTTCGTGTGAGACCTAGTTTGTTGACTATATTAAAGGAAGGACTCATTGAATGCTTGAGAGCCAATGTCGATCTTTTTGCGGTATGTCTAGTCGAGATGCTCGACATAGATCTTATGGTAGAATCTCACTGATAGAGACAAATTAGTACTATCCTCATAGGTCCTGATTAGAGCCTGATATACGTAATATCTAAAGCATTTGTTATACCAAAAAAGTGTTACAAGAAGATAGAGAAGGAAAAATCAGCATTGGTGAATGCTTCCCAGAAGTTACGTTTTTACTTCCTACCGCATGCTATCATCAATGATACAATCTAATAGCATATCTTCCAATTAAACCATCACCATCATTAAATCCCAAGACTTTTGAACCAATCAAGCCAGAAAACATGCCACCTCTTTTTCCATACGAGTCAATCAAACAAGAAGTGACAAGTGGTACATTCATAGATATACCAAATGAAGTTCTTGATGTTTATCATATGTTTAAGGTTTTAAATCTTAGTTGCGTTTTGATGTTTGATGTTTGATGTTGCCTCAATTGTGGTTGCAGATTATTATTGAAGGATAAAACTAACTACTGCTACAAACATTGTTCACGTGTTCTATACTAAGAAACATTGTTAAAAATAAAGGCACTTTGAATTCAATAAAAAAGTTATAGCAAATATTCAGCACCATGATTGTCTAAGTGAATTTCCATAACTCACTAATCATTCAAACTGAATTCAAATGGAATTAGAAATAATAAAAAGTCTTTGATAATTCAAACAACAAAAAATCAGAATAAACTCGAAAACACTAGCCAAACACTCATAACAAAATCAAGTTCGGAGATGCAATATAAAACCAATCATCAATCACTTTCATGCTAATCTTCATCAACTTTCAAAGCTGTCTTCTTACAAATTGGACAAACATTCTTCAACAACAACCATTGTTTGATGCATTCAAGGTGATATATGTGCCTACAATCCAATCTTCCAATGGTTTCCCCTTCCACATAGTCTTCCTAATAAACATAAGATTGAAAGGTAGATTAGAATAACTGAACATATGACTTTTGTTTAGAAACATGTAATTAGTCTCACCTGACAGATTGTGCATGTTTCGTTTTGCGTACTTGTTTCATTTGGATTTGGGACATGAAAATCTCTCTCAATATATGTGAGAATTTCTTCTTCAGTGAGCCCTATCTCAAGCCTCCTGATTTCTTCCTCGAGGGATAGAATCACCTATACAATAGTTTAACCTATTATTCAACATTAAATTTGGAAATTCGAACATTATGAATTAATACGAAAATACTAAATTGAGTAGGAAATATATAAAAATAAATAATCAATTATACATTGATAATTACATGATAATTTTTTTTACCTCATATGGCCAATCATTTGTATTACGTAGCATGGTGATACGTTCTTGATTCTCAAGCATATCTAACACAATTGAATAATCCATTATTTGCAAGTCCTGTGTCACACATTTGCAAGATACATGAAAATAAAGTGAAGTATACGTTAAAAATGACTTTTTATAATAATTAGAAAAATAGTTTAGTCATAAGAAAAAAAATCTGAATGAAAACTTATTTACCTCTATCCGCATAGAGCCACCGTTGCGCAGATGCTGAATGGAGCTAAAAACCTGTTACATATGTTATATATTCGAATACTTAATTTATATTTGACTAAATGAATGCTAAGTTAATAAACATTATTGATACCAATTAATATAGATTTTTATGCTAGATTTCTATTAGCATAATGATATTAAATACCTCATTCCTAAGGCTGTTCCTCTGAGCCCTAAGTTGAGGAGAAGTTGATGTGAGAATGCGGTTGTTACCGCGACGACGATTCCTTGATCTAGCCAATGATCTACCTGTGTGCATGTGTTGATCATATTCTACAAAAGTACTTGATCCTGGTGCAGGAGGAGGTGGAAGAGGGTTTCGGCGGTAACTACTTGTCGAAGAATCCGAAGGCCGTTGTGGTTGTCGTGTTCCATAACTATCAGACGGCACATGAACAATAGATGGAGCGAAAAATGTACTTACACGACCTCCTGGTAAAAGCCTTACATATTCTTGAGCATTTGTGATTCTATCAACAAATGTATCATCACTTCTCAGACGACTAAAATCAGATAAATCCAAGTTGCTATGGTTGTTGTTAAAACCATTCAAACCCCAATCTGGACTTCCAGAGGATGAAGATGATCCTGCTTCAAAAGAAAATATATTATTATTCCTTTGGAAAAGTGATGCAGATGCATGTTCGGTTGTTCTTGGCATGGTGAAGCTGTCCCGAGGATTCTCTTGTCGAGAAGGAAGCAATAATCGAGCAACATCCTCATCAATGATAGATTGAGATGGACTATTATAGGATGGTGTATCATCAATAAAATCTGCTAGACCAAGACGTGCAGAATGTCTGTTAATTATGTGAGACTCACTCGTAATAGAATTTTGTGCTGCACTTACACCAATTTGGTTCACTCGTCGGCGCAACATATCCGAAAAGACCCTATTACCATTGTAGTTATATAGTGTTGACATCGGAGTTGAAGACACTGAAGAAATGTTATTATTGTTCACACTCTCTTGCTGAAAAGTAGGACGAGGAGGAGGATTTGTGCGTCTTCTTAAGGTTCCACCAACTCGTGAACCTTGATTTGAACTCTCTCCTCTCACAAGATCGGGTGATCTACTTCTCTTGACCGAAGAATTGCCAATACCAGTAGAAGTAATAGTAGGAGCAGGTCGAAGTTGCCCAATACTTGTATTGATACAACCATCACTACTCCTTGTGATAGTAGGAGCCAAAATGAGAGGTGAACCAAAGAGTCTTGGCGGGGACGAGTCTGTAAAAATAAATGTCTGATTGTCATTATAACTATTGAAATGAATGAATGTTCGAAGAAGTAACGTAGGAGAAAGATAGTGATTACCATTAGTAGCATGACTAGTAGTAATGTTTGTTGTGTTTGAGTGAAGAGGAATATGAGTGGAATGAAGAGGATTAGTTTGCATGATATTATCATGTACAACTTGATCGTTGATTTCAGATGATCGCGCGCGATTGTTGAAAGCAACCGAAGAAGAAGAATTAGAGGCCAATAAATATCTTAAAGCTCTAGCATCACGATCACGAGATGGACTGCCGTCTTCATTCCAGTTTCCTAAACGAAATTGATGACTCATTCTTGCTAACTTGTTACCTACATGCACAGAAACATCTTCCATCAAATTTCTTATATTACAAATAGATACAATAGATCGCATAAATATGAAGATTGCATGTGTTCTTTTCATTTACAGAACTCAGAATTTAGAGAAAAAGGATTATAAAGTCAGATATAAAATTTGATAATTAACCAATCAAACAACATTAAGAAAAATGAAATAAAAACAGGCATACAAAAACTAAGAATGATTAATTTCAAACAAAATGAAATTAAAAGTTTAGTTCAAAATTGTGTACCTCAATGGAGGAGTAGATTGAAGAATGAACTGTCTCAGCTACAGCTCAATATCAAACTGAATTTCTTTCTCGGTCTCTTTTATGTAAATAAGAAATGCAAAAGTGAAATGAGAAATGAGAGAATTTTAATTTATAGAGAAAATTTGAGGGTCTGTATCTAGCTCAATATTATTTTGATTTATTTATGTCTAAATATATTTTTATAGAAATTATATTTTATATAAAAGGATATTGTAAATGGGTGACCGTTGCTGACTAACATTTTGTCATAATACATCCTCTGGTTACCAATTTCCTTTTATGGATTTTTTATTTTTATTTTTTTTTATATTTCTAATCATTATTATAATTTGTTTTGTTGACCATGACTACAATTTTTATCATATTTCCTCTTCGGTTTTTTTTCTATATTTACTAGCATTCCAATTTATCAACAGGTGCAACGTATTGATAGACATTTTATGATTGGTGAAATTCTATTTTGAAGAGAAAATGTTTTGGATATGATGTTTGAGAAAATATATTTAATTGATTTATCACAAATAACAGATTCTGGAGACTTATTCTAGAGACACGTGTTAAATATGATGTCCGAGACATTGTATATTGAAGGTTCTAGAAACACAATAAATGAGAGATTTGATTTGGATTTCAAATATGACAACCTTTTGTAAACCAATGACAAGAATAACAATTATAGAAATACATAGGATTTTTATATTGATTCACTCTTAACTAAGTTAATCATGTACACTCATCAGAGTGATTTTGCTTTCTTACAAGGATTTAATCCACTAATCAAACATATTACAAACTCAAAGATAAATTGTCAATGACTTCTCGAGGTTACAGACTAAGATTACTACAAAAAACACATTTAATCTCGGACACGAAATGTATTTAACCTCGATTACAGAAGCAAGACAACGAATGACGTCATGAAAAGCTGTCACTTTACCCATCGATTATTTAAAAATCGAGGGGGCATATGGGTTCGAACTCCAACATCTGTATTTTTATTATTTTTAGAGCTGGATGGCGCGTCCAATATTAAACCTCGGTTTTGTGTAAAATCGTGGTAATAACGCAATATTTTTACATCGGTTATAAGTAAAAATCGAAGGGATAACATTATATATATATATATATATATATTATATATATATATATATATATATATATATATATATATATATATATATATATATATATATATATTTTTATACTTTCGTTTGTACCTGTAATATATAACATTTCATATAATATAATGTTGGAGAGTTTTTTCACTAGGGATCATTGAACATCGTGAGACTTCTTCTTTTTGAAGCAACACCTTTGTGAGAGACACACCACATATTCACCCAAAAACTTAAGGTGATATGTGAGTGAGTTCTCTTACTTATAAATTCTCAAGTCTCCACATTTCTAACCAATGTGAGACTATTACCCACACTACTCACACTTGATACATTCTCAACACTCCCCCTCAAGTGGAAGTTGTTCTTACTTCAACAAACTCTTGTACCGCACAAAACGCTTCTTATTCACCACAGTGGCGTCGTTGACACTCTTCAACAGAACATTTTTTATTCACCACATTGGTGTCCTTGACACTCTTCAACAGAACGTTTCTTATTCACCACACTGACGTCGTTGACTTTCGATATAAGTAAGTCAATCCATTTCTCGAACCCAAGGCTCTAATACCATTTGTTGGATAGTTTTTTCACTATGGAGCATTGAATATCGCGAGACTTCTTCTTTTTGAACCAACACCATTGTGAGAGACACACCACATATTCATCCAAAACCTTAAGGTGATAGGTGGGTGGTTCTCTTACTTATATATGCTCAAGTCTCCATATTTCTAACCAATGTGAGAGTATTATCCACACTACTCACACTTGATACATTATCAATATATAAGACCGTATTTTGTAGATTTTTGACACAAAAACATTGTACATTTTGTCAATTTCTCAAAAAAAAATATTGTGCCACAAATATTCATTGTTTATACCAAATGCAAAGGCAAAATGACACACACTTTATAATGTTACAACAAAAATAAAATAAATGATTAACAAACAAAAAAAATAACCAAAATGGAAATTCTTGTAGGTTGTCCAAATGTTCTATGCTAAGATTTGTCACTGGTCATTAAACACCTATAATTTGAACAACATTTGAAACTAATTAGGTTAATCAACAACAACATTAAATCTTTAGTAAAAGAAATAAAAATGAGTAAAATGAATAATTGTAAATTACTAAGTGATATAAAAAATTTACTTACTACCTTTTCCCATATCTCCTCTTTATGATTACGAGGAATAGTATGCACACCATCTGATTAATTTTCTTCAGATGAATCACGTACATGTGTTACAAAACAAGGGGGCTCAAAGTTAAAATATTGATTTTCATCAGTACTTTTAGGAAGATATTTTCCAAGGAGAATAATTGACCATCTAATGTTAGAAGGATCATTGACATAAAAACTTGGTTTGCTTGGATTGCCATGATGAATGGTTCGTTCTTATAAGTTGCCTTTCGAAGATCAACTCGTATGAATCCTAATCCATCGGTTTCTACACTAAGGTTATTGTCAATCCATTTGCACTCAAATAAAGGAACTTTAAAATTAACATAATCAATCTCTAAAATCTCCTCAATAACCCCAAAGTCCACTCTAGGCGCTAGTACAAGATTGTTATCTTTTGAACTAGCGAAGTACTAGGATTCGACTTCAACCATAACCCCACTATTTTATATGATACTATGATCATCCTTTGATTTTGTATAGAATGAAAATTTAGTAATTTTGTATGCATTCAAAGTAGTTAAATTAAACTTAGGAATACATGATAACATTTAATTGTCTGTGATACACTACTCTCTTTAGAAACACTTTCATTAAACCAAGTTATGAAAGTTTTGTTGTGCTCTGTTAACAACCATCTTTTATTCGTTCGGGGAATTTTTTTCCTTTATAAGACTTTTGTGAGCGGTCAATTATGGTTGAACTTCATCCATATTATTCAATATATACAAATGTGCTTGAACAACTACATATCGGCCAAAAGTTTTAACATTTAAACCTTGAGTATCTCTACCATCATATCTTCCATCATGATGAGACTCGGGAATTTCTATAGAGTTTTCTTCTGAAAAATAGTTTGACAAAACTTAATAGATTCTTCTGTGATGTATCGTTCAATGATCGAATCATCTAGACAATGATGATTCTTTGTATACCTCTTAAAGATCTTCATGTATCACTCTACCGGATACAACCACCGTAAATAAATTAAACCATAAATTATAATCTCTTTTGCAAGATGAACAACTAAGTGAACCATAATGTCAAAGAATTATGGAGGGAAAAACATCTCCAATTAACACAAGATAATTGTAGCCTCATGTTTGAACTCATCTAAATTTTCATAATTAATGACTTTACTACATATAACATTGAAGAATAAGCACAATCTAGTTATACTTACCCTTATATTCCTTGGTAAAATGCCACAAATAGTCACTGGTAGAAGTTGTTTCATGAAGACACAATCATGATATTTTAAGCCAACTAATTTGTGATCGTTCTCTGGCACAAGTTTCTTCACATTTGATAAGTACCCTTGGGGAACTTTGATACCCTGCAAACAATCGTATTTTTTTTAGACAGAGTGTTGAAGTTGCAAGAAACACAAGAAACATGGGATCTGAATTGGGTTTCAAGATATAAAACTTTTTATTTCCCAATGTATCAAACAACAATGATAAAGATAAAGATATGGACACATGTATTTTATCCTGGTTTGCTGTTAACAAAGCTACATCTAGTCCACCCGCCTGAGTGATTTCGTCTTAGAAAATGACTAAATCCAATAATCAAACTGATTACAAGAGCAATATCAACCTGTTATTGATTTATTAAGAATTCTAACCCAACTGGTTCCATAAGAAATCTAACGGCTTCTTAAGATCTTGGCCAACCTCATCGCTTAAGGATATTTAATCCTCAATGACTACCTGTCACTGACTTCTTAAGTTTTGTGTTTATAGAGTTTGCCTCTTGATAAGATGATACACAATTTTAAACCAAGTATACACTTAACAAAAATATTCAATGAGTTTTTTTTTCTAAGTGAAAGTGTGAGAAAGATTTCTTCTATATACATGTATTCTAAGTGTGATTCATTGATAATTTTTTTAATGCTCGTGTATCTCAACCTTATTTTATTCAATCTTCAAAGACCTCTTTATATAGATACAAAATAGATCCGTTGGGAGATGAAGTTTGAAGTTATCCTTAAAGTGTTCATTGTGTGACAATCACTTCATATGTAACAATAGAGTGGCACTAGCAACAAAAAGTTGGTTAGGATGATTGGACGTGAGAAGTTTCTTTGATATGAAGTACAATACTTTATACATAAAATATATTTGCTTTTGTACTTGTATCACATCAAACAACATTGACAATTTTATGTGTATCTTCTAGTCATAGGCTTCTACATACAAGTGGATTGAAACTTAGAGATTACAGTTAGCCTTCAGAACTTTGGTGAGACTTAGGAGTCTCTAGAGAACTGGATTATGAGACTTTCAAAAGCTAGTAGTCATAATCTTTTATCAGAGTCTGTCTGGATGGTTTCTATTTAGAAATGTTGGCTTGATATATCAGAGTTGACTTGTTTGTAAACACGCTTTTATCCATTGGTTCAGATCCTAGACATCTTCAGAGTCAGAGTTTGTTTCAGAGATAGGTTTGTAAAAATTTTATGATGAAAAGTTTCTCCCCCTTTTTTTATGATGACAAATCCATGTATTTTGATGAAATTTGTTTACTTGGATAATCATATTTATAAAACTTCAGAGATAGCTTTGTAAGCTCCCCTTGAGTTTTATACTTTCAAACATTATTTCTTCAACTTAAATCTATAGAGTGAGGTTTTCTCCCCGTTTGTCATTAATCGAAAAGATAAAAAATGAATAGAAAGAATAAAATGCAGAACAAAGAGATACAACAAGAGGAAACATATTTTTTCATTGATGAACAAAATAATACAAAAGAAGATATAAAACAAGAAGACACTAAGAAAAGAAAACCATGGAAAGGAGAAACTAGAGTAGAGAGAATCCAACACTATATGGTCCTAAGTTGCAACGAGCCTCTGTCTCCAGGTGGTTTCTAGAGCCTCTGTTAACCCAACCTTCTACACACTCTCAACAATATCTTGTCTAAAGAAAATTTCAGAAATAACTTTTCTAAAAGGTATGAGAGAATATACTCCTCCACGAGAGGCAACCATCTTTGTTCTCAAGAAGTTGAAGATTGTGTGAGGAAGGTTAACCTTAGTTCTCTAGAAGATGGAGAAGATAAGATGCTTGTTAACATAGGTGATTGTTTCTAGTGCATCTTCTCTTGGAGGAATGTTGGACACCAACAGTTGATTCCAAATCTTCGCCTTGGGAAGAAGAGACGATAAATTTTCCAAGTTGTCCTTGATGGGAATGATATTAAATGGAATTATATTAAGGAATGGACTTGGCCTTGGGTACATGTCCATATGAACCCCAACTTCATCGCATATGATTTCCTTAGAAATCAGAGCATGAGTTATGGAAATGGAAATTAAAAAAACATTAGAGTTAATGCATGAAACATCTTGTCTAATCTGCAAGAGGGACACATTTGTTTCAGAATTATCGAATGAGAACGGGATAGATGGATCCATCAAGTCTGTTAAAGTAATTAACCCATTTCTGGGATCGAACGTGACTTAGAAGATCCAAATCATGATTTCTAAATTTGTCAAAGTCAATAGTTTTTTCAGAAGCAATGGTTAGGGGTAGGCTACTCCACAAACATAAGACATTTTGGAGATTCTTAAAGGGTGAAAGAGGATGGAAGTTTTTGAAGGTGATTTTAGAAAGTGCAAAATGAGATGAAAAGTAAAAGAGTTAAAGATGAGTTTAAATAGAGAAGGAAGGAATGAGATAAAAAGATATGGGAGGGAGTAGGTAGAAGTCTAAACGAAAAGACTTAAGAAGAATCAATGCATGCAGTATTAAAAGCACTTAAACCAAGACATGCAATAGAGCATGCTTGTCATAAGCCATTAATACAAATTTTAAAAAACAATTTTAATTCGAGTGTTGGAATGACATCGTTTAAGGCTTTGTATGGTAGGAGGTGTATGACGCCTTTGTGTTGGTTTGAGTCTGACACAAGTGTTGTGCTTGGATTATCATTCAGTAGATGACTGAGAAGATCAAGATGATTCAAGAGAAGATGAAAGCTTTGCAGAGTATACAGAAGAGTTATCATGATACATAAAAGTATACAAAATAGTTATTCAAGATCAAGATGATTCAAGAGGAAAACACTTGAATTCCAAGAGGGAGATCATGTGTTCTTGAGAGTCACTCCAGTGACTGGTGTTGGTCATGCATTGAAATCTTGAAATCCCACGTTGCGTTTCATTGGTCTTTACAAGATTTTGAAGCGAGTAGGAAAAGTGGCTTACAAAGTTGCATTATCACTATCTCTTTCAAATCTTCACAGTGTGTTTCACGTGTATCAACTTTGGGTGTATGTCCCAAATTCATCTCATGTAATCCAATTGGAGGATGTGTAATTTAGAGAGAACTTGACTGTTGAGGCATCACCCTTGCGAATTGAGGATCGTGAAGTGAAACATTTAAGAGGTAAAGACATCCTCTTAGGGAAAGTGATGTGGGAAGGACCTACTGGAGGGAGCGTAATGTGGGAGATGGATAACCGAATGAGAGAGTCTTATCCAAAGTTGTTTCTTTCGGGTGATTTTCAAAGGCGAAAATCTTGTAAGTGGGGGAGAGTTGTAACATCCATTTTTTTCGTATTTAATTAATTATGTTATTTTATATAAATATGTGGTGTACTAGTGAATTATTTTATGTTATGTGTTTGGGGGTATATGGCCTAAAATGAGAGAACACATCCTTTAGAAATAAAATGAGATTTTTATTTAAATTTAATTAATTTAATTATTTAATTTGAGAAATATATAGTTTGGGGTAGAATTTATAAGTTTAGTAGAACTTTAGTGTGTGAGAGTAATTAGCAAGAGATGAGGGTATCATGAGTAATATCAGAAATAAATAATTAGGTTTTATTTATTTCGTTTAAATAGAGAGTGGAGAGGAAAATAGTTTTAGTTTGCAATATGTGAAATTGGGCAAGAGTTTGAGCAAGGGTTTAGAAGAGGGAGAGCTAGGAAGAGACACCATTGACAACTACCGAGGCGGAATACGTCGTAACTGATAGTTGTTGTGCTCAAATTTTATGGCTTAAAAAATAACTACTTGACTTCGATATTAAACTTCAATATATTCCGATAACGTGGGATAATAATAGTGCGATTAACCTAACAAAAAATCCAGTGCCACATTCTCCTACTAAACATATTGAGATATAACACCATTTCCTACGAGACCATGCTGAAAAAGGTGATGTCGTTTTTGAGCATGTTGATAGTAAAAATAACTTGCTGATATTTTCACAAAACCTCTTGTGAATGAGTCATTTTTCCATATTCAAAGGGAATTGGACATTCTCAATATCTCAAATCTTACCTAATATATTTTTTGAATGCACTCGTTACATTTGTTTTAACCTTCATTCAAAAGTTTTATTTCATGTGAGTGCATCCTCCGTCTTTCATCCTATGAGGTAATATCATTCTCAAATTATCTCTTTGTTCTTAAGTTTTTATATAATATGTTGCTTATCTATGACTTATTTGTTTGATTGTTTGTTTATGATCCAAGATTGCGTGATATATTTAATGTATGATAAATTGCATGTTTGTTCACTTCCAAAAAAATTCATTGATAATCCTTGAGTGTTTTCAATCTATATGTTTATAGTGACTTCACTTTTTATTTCATCATCATATGTATTTCATGCTATTAATTCCTTTCATTTGAAGAATTTTGATGATATTTGTGTTTGAGTATGTTTTTTTACTTATTCTTTCATAAAAAAATGTCATTTTTGTATGAATTCTACTAAGTCCACAATGTATGCCTTAACTAAACTCAACTTAGGTATATAAAATGTCTTCATTTTTCAATTTTTTTGTCTCTATTCAATTTGTATTGATACATAGAGGTTTTGAGTCAATGCATATACAGTTCGTATTGACTCCCAGATGGTATGAGTTGATACATAACTTAAATTTCTATATTTTTAAACTTTCGATTTAGTAAGTATACATTACAATCATGTGTGATTCGATATATTCGTGGTTATGTCATTTTTATTTTCAGTATGTATCTATTCCAATCACGGATGAGCCGATACATTTGCGGTTTTGTTATTTTTTTAAGTCGACTCCTTCTGGACTGAAGTCGACCCATGCACTACTAAGGATCATTTTTCTCTCTCTTTCCACACGTCATATCTATTATTGACTATTCTTAATCACCCATTTACTAATCTTTCAAACTTCTCCTAATTTCCAAGCCAACCTAGGTTAAATTTTCCCTTTCCTTAAAAAACGCATCCACTTCTCATCAATTCAAAATCTCTATAAAATCTCACCACTTCTCATTTCCAAAAATCAATTCTCTTCATCTATTATCTTCTAATTTATGTGATTAGAAACTCATTCTCATAGGTTGGGTTAGTTTTGTTATCCAATATCACTTCAAATCTAGTTATTTTAGTTCACACATTTTCTCAATCACCGATGTGTATACCTTCAAATCCAAAATTCATGGCTCATAAAGTGAACAAAGGGAAGAATGTTGTGGGAATATTCTCATAAACACATGTCGGTGCTCTCTCACTTCTACCTTACTCTTGTATTGAAGATTTTGAAAAATCCTTCTGAAATAGAATTATTGTAAAGTAACATGTGTATGATTCTGCAATTGTCAATAAATTACACATTCCAAAGATTGTTGATCTTATGTAATATCAAGAGATTAACAATTTTTTAAAAGTCTCCACTGATTATAATGAAGACTTAGTACGAGTCTTTTATGTTAAGTTACAATCAAGGGAAGTATGTTCTTTTTGATTTAAGATATGAAAGCATTCCTACCACTTTAAACAAGAACAATGGAGTGAAGTGTTTGGAATTACTGTGCTATCTCATGAAGCAAACCTATATGATCATGTTTTTCATCCTGATTTTGATATGAGAAGTTACCTAAATTCCAGTCTCAAATAACCAAGTCCAGAAGACAACTTGGCTAAAGTATCAACGGGCTATTTGAAGAGAAATCAATGTATTCTTCATTGGATTGTCACTCATGTGTTACGTCAAAGAAAAGGGTGGTTATTTTCAAATTGACATAGATAAGGTACATTTAATGTATATTCTTTAAAATAAGATTAAGATTAATTGGCCGAACTACTTTATGTCAAGAATGTTTGTTGTTAAAGATTGTAACAGAGGGTCATGCTTATGTTACTTTTCAATGATTACGAAGATTCTAAGGAACTTTCGTATTAGTATGGTAAATCTTTAAAACATCTCACTTAATCAGGCTCAAGATTTTAACTCGAGTACAATGAGACACATGAGGTACCATTGGGATAATGATCCGGTAAGATGAAGGGATCCGGTAAGGTCATATATAATTATGATGATACTGCTGAATTTGGTATATGCAATGTTGATGAATAAGAGGTGGAAGAACAAGTTCACCATGTGGATATAGACATGGTTGATACTCACCATGATGATTATCATGATCGATAACGTGATGCAGAGGATCATGAATACCCACAAGGGTGGGGTCAGTGGCAACATAACTCATAGACCTAACATGGCATAACATATGGTCACTACTATAGTGTCGGCTCAAGTGGTGATGAATCATCTATTCTCGCCTTGCTGGAAAACATGTGTGTTGAGCAACGAGAGCGCCATGAAGAGGAATCTCGAAGACGTGATGCTTTTGAAGCTGTTCAAGAGGAGCGCTTCAGAGTGGTTCATGAACATCTGACTGCCCAAGACAACAATTTCAACAATTTTTCCACATATGCTACGGAGCAATTTAATGAAATTCGTCAAAATATGGCTTTCAACCATGGTGCCACTCAAACCGGCATCAATGACATGATTCATTATCAAAATGAAAATCACCATCACTATCAATGATTTTACAGGAGATATGTGATTTCTTGGATTATGAGTATGGAGGCGAAGGTGTAACTTGGTACCGGGGTAGGAGACCTGAAATTCCAGATCATAGAGGTCGTGGTCGTGGTCGTTAGTTAAGCTTCATTGTGGATCTTATTATTCATTCAATTCTATTTTCATGTTTTTATATTTATTATTTTGTTCTATTATGACCTTCTTATAACAAATTTGTAATGAATTTCACCTCTTTTGTATGATTTACTTGTGTATTTATGTTTGTTCTTTATTTCAATCTGACTTAATTATATGTGAGTGCATGTTATAGTTGAATCTGTTATCTTTGCAACGCCTCTGAGTAATTTATATGTTGTTGTAAATTTTTAATGATACTTCTCAGGTTTTGCACCTTTATCTCTTTTTGATGTTATCAAAGGGGGAGAAGTATAAAAGTCTTAAGATGCACATATTTAGGAGAAGCTATGGTGAAGACACCAAATACTTCGTAAGTTTTGCCAACATCAAAAAAGGGGAGTATGTGAGTGCACTATCCTCATATATATGTTTTGAATGGTGTCAAAAATAGGACATTTAGTATTTGCGTATATTGGATCTTATTGTCTATGTCTAGATGTGCATTATCATAATAGGACAGTTAAAATCAGGTGTGATAGGTCATTACAAGTCGAAATTATAATTTTTCATGAAAATAAGTCTATGGGTTGATACATAGTGAAGGAATTGAGTTTTTATGCAAAACAAGTATATGGGTCGATAAATCAAGCCTATGGGTCGATACATACTAAATGAGTTTTAAAAATAAAATATTTTGCCTTAAAAGTAATAATACATAAGAGGTATGGGTCAATACACAATCCGAATGGGTCGACTCATCCGTGTTTGGAGTCGACTCCAACTAAAATATTTTTTAAAATAGCAATCTTGCCTTCAATGTATCGATACATATGTGGCGTGGGTCGATACATAGTTCTTATTAGTCGACTCTCCCGTGTTTGGAGTTGACTCCTACTTAAAAAAAAATTCAAGCAAATGTTTATGCCTTAAAGGTATCGACTCCTAGAGTCTATATATAAACTATCATGCCTATGTATTGACTCATACTTATTTAAAGTCAATACATTTTTCTCAAATTTACAAAACTTGTAATTTTTGGCTAAAAATATGTTTTGTTTGTTATTTTTCTACACACACACATATAAATATGCACTCATGCATCATTTCGTAAAAATTAGAAACCAAGAACATACAGAGAATTTTCTCATTATTTTCAACCTTTTCTCTTCATACATTCAATAATTACACATAATTATTTTAATTGAGTGTCATCTAGATTAGATTAATAAGGTCCAACTTAGGATTGTTGAAATCAAATTAGGTTGAGTATTCTTTGGGTGTTTCATTGATAAAGCCGATTATGGTTTTTCCTCCAAGACCAAGGATTAATTTGGCATTTTTGTACAAGATTTCGCAAAGAGGGTTCAGTCGAGTGAAAGCTTTGAAGAACAGGGTTCTGTCAAAGGAGTAGTGGCAACTAGAGGATCAACTTGAAAGTCTTGGCTCACTTGATCTTGCTTAAGATCAAGGGGAGAGAAGAAGTTAGGATTACCATCAAACATATGGTTTGGGGGTTTAAATTGCTACTTTTTCTCTTGTGTACAACTCTTTCAAAGGTTAATTACATATCTCAATTCTATTTGGAATTGGGGGCGGACATACTGTTAGATACCCAAAAGTTCTTATTTGAGCTATCAAATATGGGCATCTTTCACTCCGTTTCCTTGCTAAAGTGTTCGAAACAACCTTTGTTTTTGATGAATTGCAATACAATGATAAATGATCTTGGTACCTTTGATTTGTGTGTTATTGTGCAGGAATTAGGCATGAAATAATAGAAAATGAAGCCACAAGAAAGTTGGCAAAGGGACCAAAGAAAGGATGCATTCATCAGCTTGCTCGCTAGGCGAGGGCTGTGGCGAAGGGCTCGCTAGGCGAGCGACCAGCGAGAACCCAGCGAAAAGCTCTAGTATTTTACAGTGGCAAACATCAACAAACTCGCTAGGCGAGCTGCCAGCGAAGTGTATAGCGAACACGTCCAGACTTGGTGAAAAGCGCAACTAGCACTCACTCGCTAGGCGAGCCATTAGCGAGCTCCCAGCGAGCATTCCAGTAGCAAAACCTCTCAAGCTCGCTGGAGGGAAGGTTGAAGCGTGGGCTTCGCCTAGCGAAGGTTGTGTTCGCCTAGCGAACATGCCAGTCTGGCAAAGGTTATTTCTCTGGGCACAGGTGCCTCAGGTGCCTCATTTAGGGGCTCGCTAGGCGAGCCATTCTGCTCGCCTAGCGAGCATGACAGCTCAGTAGCAGCTCTATAAGTAGCAAGGGCTACTTTTTGGAGCCATACTTTCACACCTCCATACTTTTGTACTTTTAAGATATTTTCCAGCATTGCTCTAGGGATCTTTTGTGACCTAGAAATCATTTCTCTTCATCTCTTAACAATCTTTCACAAAAAGAAGGTGGATTCCCATCCAATCTCGATTATTCGACTCGGATGTTGATCAACCTTCTTACGAAACTTGTTGACCAAGCTACCATGAAAATGAGTAGCTAAGTCCTTCATTTTGTCAAGGTTAGATGTAGATGATCATTAGCTTTGTGTGTAAATGGGATGATCTTCATTTGTAAACTCTTTAATGGTGAATATATGGTGAAAACTTTGTTCTTATTCAAAACTCTTTGTGTTGGTTTATGATCAAGAGATGTTTACCAACTCTTAACCTAGGTTTTCATCCAATCTTGTTTGTTAGCTAGAGATAGTAATGAATGATTTTGTTCACCATAAGGTTGAACCAAAAAGTTGTCATTTTGATAGATTGTGTTAGAGATAAACAATGGATCAAAATGGGAAAACTCACAATGTGTGTTAGAGATAAACACATTGGGAGGACTTTGTGAAATAATTTATCATCTAGAGGAGTTTATAAGTTTTGTTGATCGAACATATACATGCAAAGTGATCATCGAACCCTAACTTTGGCAATATTTCTCAAATATTAAAACCAAAACTTTTACCGCATTTTATTACACTTTTATGCAAGATACCGTGACAAACACCAAAACCCCATTGTTACCTTACGCTAAGAATTAAAACAACTGTCGAAAGGCGGTGATATCTCACAATCCCTGTGGAGACGATAACAAAAACCCGACACTTAAAACTACACTCAACAAAATGGCGCCGTTGCCGGGGATTGTGAATTGATATTGCGAGCATCACAATGGTTGCTTAATTTTTAGCTTTCGAATTTTTGACTTGTGCTTGTAATTTGTTTGGTTTAGTGTGCAGCTTTCGTTTTATGCGAGGGCAGATCCCTGTGGACGAACTTCTTTTTGATCCCGAGATCGAGAGAACCGCAAGGAGGCTGAATAGCAAAACGAGACGAAGGAGGCAACAAGCTAGACAACAACAAGAACAAGGAGAAAGTTCTTCTACCACACATCCACCACCGTTCATACCAATCATGGAACCACCACCACCGCCCATTTCCACTCCATGTGTAAACAGTCCAAGGAACACTGCTCAGTTTTCCAACCACACGGGAAGGCAAGCCGAGATGAAAACGGGAACTCTCAATTTATTATATGGAAGTCCATTCACCGGAATGGACCATGAAGATCCCTTTGCTTTTCTCACAAAATTTTATGAGATAGCATTGGCGGCCGGAGTGGATCAGGCTCAAGAGCTACCGTTGTTCAGAAGATTATTTCCCCACGCTTTGCTCGGCAAAGCAAAAGATTGGTACTTAGATCAAACACCAGCCGTCATGACAGACTGGAACGTGTTGGAAGAGAAGTTCATCGAAAGATTCTTCTCCCATAACCGGTTCATGGAATCCAAGACGGACATCTCAGTGTTTTCACAAGGAATCAATGAATCATTAAATGAGGCGTGGGAAAGATTCAAATCCATGCTTCAGAAGTGTAAAGGGCATGAATTTGATGAATTGACTCAAATCCATATTTTCAAAAATGGACTTCAACCAAATTGCAAGACGTTGTTGGATGCTACCTCGGGTGGCTCTTTATTGTCTAAAAGCGCCGAAGAAGCTACAAATATTATAAATCGAATGGCTCTAAATGATCTTCAGAGTCAAAGTAGAGGAAACTCTTTGAAGAAGCCGGGAGTGCTTGAACTTGGGACGAACGATGCCATCCTTGCCCAAAACAAACTCATCTCACAACAAGTGGAACTCTTAACGCAGCAAATAAAAGAGTTGAGAGAACCTTCTAAAGCTAAACAAATAGCTTGTTGTGAGCTTTGCAAAGGTGAGCATGACACCGAATTCTGTCCACCTCCCGGGTTCGAAGAAGTAAACTACATGGCAAACCAACAGGACTACCAACCGAGATAACAACAACAACAACCTTATCAACCACACCCTCAAAATCAACAACAACATTTCCAAGGGAATCAAGGGTTCCAACCTAGGAGTAACTATTACCATAACCAAGGTTATGGAGGTGGTTCTTCTAGCCGTCAAAACCCTCCCCAAAATCCTTATCAACCTCAACAACCGCCGGTCGTAACTTCTAAGTTGGAAGAGACATTGACAAAATTCATGCAAATGTCAATGGCTAATCAAAAGAGCAACGACGCGGCTATAAAAAATCTCGAGACTCAAGTTGGGCAACTTGCTAAGCAACTCGCGGAACAACAAACCGGTCCTTCCTTTTCGGCAAACACGCAAACAAATCCTAAGGAACATTGTAAAGCGATCATGACGAGAAGTGGGAGGGAGTTGATCAGTGAGAATAAAAAAAGAGATGAGAGAGAACAAAGAGAGGAAGAGAAAGAAAATGAGGAGGAAATAGTGGAGGAAAATATTGATGGTGAAGTGGGGGAGTGGAGTGAGGAGGAAAAAGTTGAAAAGAACGAAAAGAATGGTGAAGTTGAAAAGAAAGAAAGTGTGGAAATTGAGAAAAATACGAGTGGTGAAGTAATGGGGGAGGAAGTGAAAAAGAAAAGAGCGAGAAGTTCTCGAGTTGCTAAGGGAAAGGAGGTAGTGAGCGCTACTCCAATCCAAAACCTTCCTTATCCTCATGCTCCATCCAAAAGGGAGAATGAACGACATTACGCCCGGTTCATGGATATTTTTAAACAACTGCAAATCAACATTCCGTTTGCCGAAGCCTTGGAGCAAATGCCCAAGTATGCCAAATTCATGAAGGACATACTTACAAAAAAACGGAGGTATACGGAACCGGAGACCATTGTCCTAGATGCGAGCTGTAGTGTAATTATTCAAAGGACGCTTCCGAAAAAAGAGGTTGATCCGGGAAGAGTTACTTTGCCGGTTAAAATTGGTGATATCTATGTCGGGAAAGGACTAATTGACTTGGGGTCAAGCATTAATCTTATACCTTTGTCTATTATAAAGAGGCTTGGCAACATTGAAATTAAGTCCATCCGAATGACGTTGCAATTGGCAGATAAGTCGACTACCCATCCTCATGGCGTAGCCCAAGATGTTTTGGTTAAAGTCGACAAATTCTTTTTCCCGGTCGATTTTATTGTTATTGATATGGAAGAAGATGATGATGCTCCGCTCATCCTGGGCCGACCGTTCATGAAAACCGCGCGAATGATGATAGACGTTGATGACGGTTTGATGAAGGTGAGAGTCCAAAATGAGGAAGTTACATTCGATCTATTCGAAGCAATGAAGCATTCAAAAGATAGAAATGATAGCTTTCGCATCGATGTGATCGAAGAGGCAATTTTGGAGGTTTCTAAGCATATTCATGAGATATCTCCTATGGAGTTAGCTCTTGACGACTCATTTGAAGTTTTCACAGCTGAAGAAGAGCAAGCTCTTGATGAATGCTTAAGGGAACTTGATGGTTTAAACGAACTACAACCGTGGGAAGTTGAGGAGGAAGACTTGAAGAAGGAGGTTAATGACGAAAAAGCGCCTATTGAATTGAAAATATTACCTTCTACTTTGAAGTATGTATTCCTAGATGAGACCGAAGCAAAGCCGGTCATCATAAGCAACCTTTTGTCAAATGATGAAGAAGCCCGTTTGATCAATGTGCTGAAAAAAAATCAAGAAGCCATGGGTTGGACTCTTTCCGATCTAAAAGGAATTAGTCCTTCCTATTGCATGCACAAGATCTTGATGGAAGAGGATTTTAAGCCGGTAGCTCAACCACAACGCCGCTTAAATCCTACTATGAAGGAGGTTGTTAGAAAAGAAGTTGTAAAGTTGTTGGATGCGGGAATGATTTACCCGATTTCAGATAGTCCATGGGTTAGTCCTGTGTGTAAGACCCCAATTTTGGGCCCTAAGATCCCTCATGGCCCATATCATATCATATCATAACCTCAAGGATCAATGCATGCTTTTGCTTCCCTCCTAGTGGGTAGATGGCCTTGTGGGTTGTTTCTTGATCACCAAGCATACCTTGCATTTGTATATCTTTGCTTTCATATGTTTATCATTCAAAAAGTACAAAAATATTGTCATTCTAACCTTGTTGCTTGCAGTGGAAGCAATCATCAGCAATTAGGTCAAAGTCAGTCAACAGTCAGTCAAAGCAATGGATGGTGGCCATTCTTGCAGAATTTGGGCACCATGATCAATAATCAAGAGCTCATATATCTTGGGACATCATTTGAAATCAAGTTCTCAAGGAATTAGGGTTTGGAATTCATCAGAAGTGGTCCAGTCACTCAAAACCCTAGAAAAAGTCAAACTTGGTCAACTGAGGATTTAATCAGTGATTTGATGAATAGAATTGATCTGAAGGAGTTCATTCATGCTTGTACAAGCCTCATCTATCATGTTCAACCCCATCATGGAAGAAAATCAAGTCAAACAGAAAATTTTCCAGAAATAGCAAGTGGACCTGTAATTTCAACTGCCAAAAATGGAAACTTCTTGATCTTAAACTTACATCATGATACAAGCTTCAAATGAATTTTTGCCCAACATGAAAGTTGAAGATCTTGTCTTCCCATTTTCAAAAAGTCCAAGAACACCCAAATCCCATGTGTGGTTGTCAAGAAATGATCAAATCATTTTCACCAATTTTTGAACTTCAAAGAGCCATATCTCTCAAACCATAAGGCCAAATTTGGTGGGGTTTTTTCCTACGAACCACATTTTTCATCCTCTTTCCAAAAATATAAATTTCATTCATCAAAACCCTACCATTCAAAATGGCATTTTTGGACCTTTTTCATTTAAATTCAAAGTTTGACCAAACTTTGACTTTTTGATTCTTTGACTTTTTCTTGATTTGGCCAATTGGGAAATGTTCCATATATCATTTGTGATTTGCTCCAAGCTTAAAATCATGTTCATTTCACCATTACATCACCATTATGGACCAAAATGCAAATTTGGCAAAATGTGCAAATGGGAGCATGAGAGTAAAAGCAAGTACAGCATTCTGGTACAGACCACAAACAGCATTTGCAAATGTCCTTCTGCAGCATTTCACAAGCCCACTCGACCAAGTATTGCACCTCCCTTGTTCACTTGTACACAATTAGCAAAATGGCCAATACTTCATTTCACACTAAACCAATTTAGCACATGGATTAAGGACCTAAAACAGAAATATATAAGCCTTGTTTCTGCACAAACAACCCTAGTTTTGGAGCAGCCATCACAGAAAATACATTTTCTCTCTTTCTTGCATTTTGCTCGATTTCAGTTTTCTGCAAAAAACCTCAACAGAACCCTTGCATCCTTGGTTGGTTCCTTCACATACAAAGTATTTGGAGACCATAGCAAGCCTTGTGTTTTTGCTGTAACAACTCTTTCTCACTCTGCTTTTCATCAAGCTCAACAATGGCAGATCGAGCTATGAGATTTTCCAAGCATTCTTGAGCTTATCTACATCAAGTATCCTTCATTGCCGAGCACAAGGGCCTTCTGTTTGCACTGCTATCATCATACGACCACAGTTGCAACATTTGCTTCAAAACCAAGTTAGTTTTCGATCCTCTTCTTTCTCCAAACTATATCATGTTTTTGGTAGGTCCTATCATGCTGAGTACACTACAACTTGTTTTACCTGAAATGATGATGTTGTGAGGGAGAAATCCGGATTTATATTTTTGTGCATGAAGTTGTTCTTACTCGATTCTAGAATACTGTGGTGTTTTAGTGGTTATGTTTGATGGATATGTCATGCTTTTTGTGTGTAGGTTCGAATGGTATGGTTAATTCATGTTTCTGGGCATATTTTTTTTATGAGTAGATGTTGATGATGAAGATTATACTGCAGTTCATGAAACCTAACATATTTTTTCCAAAAATCCTGTACATACGCATGTATGTTGGCCACTAGTGTTGCTTATGATTGCATGATGTATCTCATTACTGTGATGATTGTATGATGCTTGGTCGATTTTTTTTTTGGTTGGGGATCACATAAAATGCCCTGCTGTTATGTTTGAAACCCTCGAAAATTCCCAGAAAAAAACCATATGAATTGTGTTGCATACTGTTGCCTGGTGGCTATGTGAACATTAATATGTGTATGCTGTTGTGATTGCTTAGATGAACTAGGTTTGATTATTGTTGATGAACATGTGCTGCCATGCTGATTAAACCTTGCTGCAGTTTTGAAACCTTATGACCATGCCCAGGAAATCCATGAGAGTTATGTGGTATGCTGTTGACTGCTTGCTGAATGCTATGCTGTTGTGTGTTTGTTGTTTGAATTTGTTTGGATGTTGATTGAACTTGTATGAAGTTTCAAAACCATGCTGTTGAAACCTTAGCCATTTCCCAGATTCCTGTTGGCTGCTGTTGTTTGTTTTTAATTGCATGAACCATTACCACTTGCTATGCTTTTGTTCTTGGTCGAATTTTGTTTAAAGATGATGTTTACCCCTGCTGTTTTGCTGCCTTAAGCTGCCAAGAAAATCTCATGAATATGTTTATGCTGTTGTTGGTTGATGATGCATGAGGTTGTATGCTTGGTCGAATCATGTTGTTTGATGTTGTTGATGATTGCTTGAAGACACCATGAACTTGATGCATAAACTTTGCTGCTGTTATGAACCCGAGACAAGTTTCCAGAAATTTACATGATTTGTGTTTAGGTTTGTTTGTTTGTCCGTTATTGCATGATCATTGTTATGTCCTTGCCCTGCTGTTGGCCATGCTATCGATTGTTGTCGAGTTTTGATGAAGCTACCAATACCATTGCTGCATATGCCCTGCTGTTTGAAAATTTTAAACGTGCTCATAAAATCCACATGTTGGTGTTTGTTGTATTTGGTCCTGGATGCTGGTTTGTTGTATGATCATTGTTACATGTTGCTGTTCATTTGTTGTTGGTTTTGATCGTTTGATGAAGCTGAACATGATACCATGAGCCATGCTGTTAGAAACCCTAAGGGTTTATGTGAAAACTCAGAACTTGGAAGCTCATTGGCTGCGTGCACTGTTCCATTGGCTGAGAGCCAATAGGAACATTTCATTTCCTTGCCCAAAACGCAGCACTTCAATAAGTGACTGCAGATATTACACAAATGCCATCGGTTGACCTTGGTTTGACCCCATTGCCATACCTTTTGTTCATATTGCATCTAAATATCACTCAACTTCACCAATTATTTTCTCTTTCACATTTCATCCAAAAATTATGAAATTTTTTCCATCATGATCACAAATGTGTCTAGTTTTTTATTGTGAATTTTAATTGATTTTCCAGTGGCTGGATTTTAAATGATAATTATTTTCCCAACATGTATGCATAAATGATATCTCTTACCATTTCAATTGTGAAATTGTCATGTTGCATCCAATGCCCTTGAAATTTTTTGTGGTGAAACTAGACACATTGACCTTCATTTCCATATAAAGTTTGTGCATTTATCATTTGTGGATTGAGAGTTATGATTTTCTGAAGTTATGTGTTACATTTGGTGCTATACCATGATCATGTATTTTCCCAATTTTTGTTCACATGCTTACTCTTATCCAATTGACCCCAAATTTTGCATGAATCATCCATCACATGTATAGTTTGTGTATGAATTTTCTTGGAATTAATCATGCTGTTTTCCATTTGATTGTGAATTTTCTTCCATGCTTAGTCATTTGTTGACTTTTTGTGATACACATTGCCAAATCTTTTGTGAAATCCTCATACTTTATCACATGATCATGAAATTTCATATGTGATAACTAGACATCTCAAGCTTTGCATTGGTGTTAATCTCATTCATTTCTCTTCTGTTTTCAAATTGATATGATTTTTTGAAGTTGACCCATGCTTGTTGACTTTCATCATGCTTACTTGAATTTGGTTTGACTTCATGATTTTACTTGACTGCCTTCCTCTCATCCAAATGCTATGAAATTTTACATGTCTACCATGCTAGATGTTAGGATTGAGTGTGATTTATTTCATGATTTTTGAAATTGATTGGGTTGACTTTTGAATGAGGTCTTGCTGTTGACCTATTTGTGCTTCCTCTTGCCATGTTTTGACTTCTTTGGTTTACAAAATGACAATGATGCATGATATAATTATGAATCCAATTGAGAATGCTTCTTGAATGTTTAGACTTGGTTTGGGTTGACTTTTCCTTGCTGCCTTGACTTTTTCTTTCATCTTTGACCCTAGGCTAGTCCTAGTGGTCTTCTAAGCTTATGTTGAGTTCATCTGTTTCAGGTTAAGCACCAATGCCTTGAGGATCATTCAAATGTGTTTTAGTTTGATTGTTTAATGTGCTAACCTTTGTTTTGTAGGTTGACTCATGTAACTTGAGTCTTTGTGCCTTGCACAATTGGTCCCTCTGTGGTTGACTATTGGTTCATTCCCTTTTGATTTTGATTGTTGACTTGTTTACTAATGAGTTTGACTTTTTCAGGTACTTTAGTTGTCTAAGTTCTTTGAACTTGCTTGCTTGCTTTGCTATTTAGCATTTGCTTTGAGGTATAAATACTTCTTCTTCATGTAGTCTGGAGACCCGGTCTATTATTTGACCGGGCAAACTGTCTGAAGTCCTCCTTAAGAGGCAATGCCTGTGTGTGTTTAAATTTGTCCTAAGCAGGAAAAGTCCTTCAAGTAAGGCAATTGGTGGAAGGTAGGGATAAGCAATCTATCCCCCACTATTCAGTGTGTCCTCTCTTTGCTCCCATTACATGGTTGAAGCATTGAGATAAAAACCCAAGATCTAATCGAGTCAATAATGTGGAGAGAGCTCCATCTTTCTGAGCTCCCACACTTTCTTTGATGCTCTCTCTGATTTGAGATAGAAGCAATGAGGCACACCCCTCATCTCCTTTTCATCTGCTTCACCTTAGCCTCTCAATGGCAAGGTTAAGAGCGACATTTACCTATTACAGTGGACTTTCATAGTCAAACCCTCTTGTGTGAGCCCCCTTGCTTTGGCTATAGAGTGTGCTGTTTGATATTCATTGATTGATTGATTGCTTCATGTGCACTTGTTTGCCTGTATGTTATGCATCTATCATCATCATCAATTGCCATTAGTGCATGATCATCTCATTTGCTTGTGTGAGGCTATCATTGTTGCTTGCCCATTGAGGACAATTGTAAGTCCATCTCTTTTGGCCTTTGTTCCTGTGATATGGAAGGATAGAGTGTAAGACCTCATTGGTCACTCGTATCTTCTGGTGCTTTGTTTGTATGTGAGGATACAGTTATAAGTCCCTGTAAGTTGGCATCTGTTATCCTGTGATCATAATATGATCTGTTTGATGTTGTATGTGAGGTTGCAGTTATAAGTCCCTGTAAGTTGGCATCTGCTTTCCTGTGATCATAGTTTGTTTATCTGTTTGTGTGGGAGGTTGCAATTATAAGTCCCTGTAAGTTGGCATTTGCATTCCTGTGATCATATTGTTGCTTTTGTTCTTGTATGTGAGGATCCATTGTAAGTCCCTGTAATGTGGCATTGGATTTCCTAGGACCATACTGTGGAGTTAACCTAAGTCCAGATAGATTGGCAGTTGATTTCCATGTTTCATCTTCGTTTTCTTTTGAGGAGATTAGTGTAAGACCATTGAGTGGCTTCTGATATCCCGTTCTGTTTTAGGAGACTGGTGTAAATCCATCTATTGGTATCCGGTATCCGCTTTTTACTTCTTTGTTTGAGGAGATTGGTGTAAGTCCATTGAGTGGCTTCTGATATCCTGTTTTATTTTAGGAGATTGGTATAAGCCCAGTGATTGGCATCCGATATCCGCTTTTCTTTTCTTTCTCGTTTGCTTTGTTATTATTCATTGCCATTCCAAAGGACACACTTGAATCATCTGCTATATGATTTCAAGAAGTGAACCTTCTAAGAAGTTTTACAATCCATCTCCATCCATTCATCCTCATTGTGTCCTAAACTTTTTCACACTTTATCTTTCAAACTTGACATAAGTGTTGTGCAGACATCTTCATGTTTTTCTAACTAAAAACCTGGACTCAAGTCCTTGACCTTTTTCAAACTCATTTTCATAATACTTCTTTTGAATCAATCTTAATCATACTTTGACTTCACTTTCATAATCACAATCAATTAACTTCACTCATTCACTTGTTTTGGCTCTGTCCATTGTTAATCTTTTCATATTAGCCATAGGTTTCAATTATCTTTGTGGTTGATGTAAATCTTGCCTATCCTTAGTGAGTCGACAGTAAGACTTCCGTACTGAAAACAGGGCTAACCCCTCTAGTACGTCGAAGCTATCCTCGCATGGTGGATGTTGTTTTTGGTCGAGTGTTCTCCCATTGATAATGAAAAGCCTCAGTGCTTGTGTTTAAAACTGAATCCACCAACTTTTGGAAATCTTTTAGCCGAACTACGGCGTTCTGATCCTTACCTTTGATGGAAGGTACGTAGGCAACGGGTTCATCCGTTCGAACCCAATAACCCAATACACAATAATAAAATTTGTACATTCTTTTCTCATCATCCCAATCATGTTTGCACAATCTTTATGTCATAACAAATAACAATTTAGCATAACAAGTGTGAAAAGGGCTCCCTAGGAGTACCTAGGACGTAGTGGGTGCCTAACACCTTCCCATTGCGTAATTTACCCCTTACCCAGAATCTCTGATCTTTTTATTAGTTTTCTACGTGTAAAACTTCTTAGGCTTTTGTTCGCTTTTTAGCCAGTCCTTTGGATAAATAAAAGTGCGGTGGCGACTCGAAATTTCAATGTATCTCCTTGCTTATGATTTAATCGATAAATCATATAGCGACGAATACACCGCTACAGAAAAGTGGCGACTCTGCTGGGGAAACCTCACCAGAACCCTTGGTGGTATTGCCTACTTTTCACCCTTGTTGTGCTATATTATTATTTGTCATTTGACATATTTTTGTACAATTTGGGATAACTGTATTGATTGTAATGTGTGAATTGCTTGATATACATTTGCTGTTTGCTTTGGTGATCTGTGAGATGAGTTCTGTACCCGAACTCGAGTGCTCTCTAGGATAGGAGAATGGCATAGTCTTGTCGACTGGTGTGGAGTAGTCCTTAGCCAGTTGACTTGCGAGTCCATTCACTTGGTGGAGGTCATGTTGAACTAATAATGTCACACAAGTTATTTGTGGTTAGACATTATTCTTTCAATCATGTGCCGCAGAAGCCAAGGACCTTAGTTTACCAAACCCATCTTGGCCTATTTTTAGGACCGTAGTGCGGAGGTCGTTCAGATGTCAGTTCTGATGCGATTGTTACGCGATACTACACTCATAAGAGTTTCTCTTGAGAATATCCTTGGAATACGAGTATTCGTTCCTCCGATAATATTCGAAAGATGGAACGATGATTATGGGAACCTCTGATAGAACATGTCTGGCAGGTTTAAACCCTAGTACACTCCCTTTGGGTGGTCCTTAACCGAGACTCCATGCTCGTGACTCTCAACAAACCCGTGATTCGTGGTTGAGTCGTTCAAACATTGTTAATATCAATGGATCCCGGATCAGGTGTAAAACCTAAAATCCATCAAAGCGGCTGGTTGATATTAAGAATGTTAGAGCCGGTTCATGTACCGTTAATATCAATGGAACTTGGGTGTCGATAAGGTGAAAACCTAAATCCACCAAAATGGATGATTGATATTAGGGATACAATGAGCTTTCCCACGACCTTTGTTTGGTGTGCTTTGCTTGATCCTTGAGTGTGTTTGTTGCATTCATGCATTCATACATTCATCCGCATTCATGTCATCAGAAAAAGAAAATTTTCAAGGAACTCAAAGGAGTTTATTTGCAGAAAATTTTCAAAAACATGAAAAAACCGGAAAAAAATTTCACCTGATATATCTGATGAGATATTTTCATGTATGATCAAAATGCTTAAAAATTTCAAAGTTTGCAAATAAAACCCTCGGGTTCCTTTGATATGAAAACAAGCATATGCACAAACACTTCATGCATCATTTGCATAAGCAGGTGTTTCGTTCCGGTCTCCCGTCCTGTGGTCCGACCCTGCGATCTTCATTTATTTTGAAGACGCACGTTGCCGGTATTATACCAGAGCCAACTCTGCCAGATTGATGGATCATCCTGGGCAAGAGAGTTGTGAATTCAGAGAGGATTTTGCCAGCCTTAGTGCTGTTGATGGATTTATTCCTGTTGATGGATTTATTCCTAGATAACTAATCCCGGGCTGGCATTGGCTACTGTTCTGGGGCACTTAAGGAGTAAGGTTTGTTCACAAGTGGAGGATTCATCCATGATGATCAACCTGAAGAAGAAGCTGCTATTCTGGAAGAAGATGCAGAAGATCTGAACAATTTCATCATTCCTGGTGGTGTCTGCCACAATTGGGTCGCTGTGGATGTTCCTACGGTCATTCATAAGTCAGCGTGATTTGTTCACTTTGTTCAAAACCCTTCTCCCATGCCAAAAGGAGAAGTGATGACATTGTTGGCAGCATTTTAATACAATGATGTTTTCATTCAATTAATGCATTGTTAAACATTTGTTTTTCCATTTGTTTTCACTTTTTGCTTTTGCATGAAATCAGTGATCACAAAAAACCATGAAAAACAAAAACAACATTTTTCATCTGCATAAATGATTTGCTTGTTTAAAATTCAAAAGCTTTTCATTATCCAGAATCATTATGCAGGGATTTCTAAACCCATTGAACATAATGATCCAACGCCATCTCCCAATCTTGAAGTCCTTGTATCTGAGGCAGAGGAAGATGATGTTGAAAGGGGATTCCTGATGAGATTACCCGCCTTCTTGAGCATAAGAGAAGCTCATTCAGCTGTATCATGAGAATCAGCAAAACAGTCAAACTGGGGATTTTAAAAAAAAAAAAAACAAAAAAAAAAAAGAAAAAGAAAAAGAAAGAATGAAAGAGGGTGAAAAAAGATGAAAAAATAAAAAACCAGGAAAATTTTTTCAAAATTTTTCCAAGGGAAAAAAGAAAATTATACCCTCCAGTCCCTAGTTGACTGATGCTGAATGGATTCAAAGTCGTTATGACCAACTGAATTTAATTGAAGAGAAGCGTTTGACTGCCATGTGCCATGGTCAGTTATATCAGCAGAGAATGAAGAAAGCATTCGATAAGAAGGTCAAGCCTCGTGTGTTCCGAGAAGGTGACCTTGTGCTCAAGAAAGTTTTGTCTTTCGCGCCCGATTCCAGGGGCAAGTGGACTCCAAACTACGAGGGTCCATATGTTGTTAAGAGAGCCTTTTCAGGCGGAGCTTTGATGCTTACAACAATGGATGGGGAGGATTTCACTCGTCCTGTGAATTCAGATGCAGTCAAGAGATACTTTGCCTAAAAAAAAGTATATGCAAATGAAAAAAAAGAAAAAAAACAGAATAGCTCGCTAAGTTGAAAACCCGAAAAGGGCGGCTTAGGCAAAAATGAGCGTCTCGGTGGAGAACCCGCAAGGGTAATCCAGGCAAAAATTAGAGACTTGAAAAAAAAGAGATATATTTGCATCCCGCTAGATTGAGTACCTCACTCTGGGGCAATCTAGGCAAAAATAAGGGATTTGGCAAGTAACTGCATCCTGACAAGACTTTCTGGTTCATCAGTCGTCTGTTTGTCAGAAAATTCTCGATTCGTCGTCAACCGAAGCTTCGGATACATCGAGATTCAAATTGGTAGAGAAAGGATCATTATGTTCAATGTAGCCCTCTTCCAATATATATCACTGATTTCAAATTTGTACAGATCTATGGAGTCTTGCCATTTGCAGGCTACCATTCTATCAAATCAATTTGAGCTTTTTATCCAATTATTTGCACTCGTATTTGTTTCAATTCAACAAATGTTTTGCATGTTTTAAATTGATAAAATGTCATTGTTTTAAACAAATCAAATTTTTCAAAATTTCTGTTTTAAACAAAGTGAACATTCACAAGATTGAAAAGATACTTAAGAATATCTCAGTGCTCTCCCGAGGGTGGCATGATTCCCAACAGGTAAGACATTCGTTCATATTCCTGGTTTGGTGGTATTTTCTTTCTTCAGATCTTTGTTGAGGCTGTTCCTCAGACAGAGTTGTTGTTGGGACTGTTCCCCAGTACAATTGCAAGCAGTGTTGTGTTGTCGAAGACGTCGTACTCTCCAGCAGCAGTTTTCCCAGCATGGGCGTTTTCTTGAGAAGTTTCGGCGGTTGATGGTTTGTTACCTTGGTGCCCCGTCACTTTCTCCAGTGGGTCGTATCCCCAGACTTTATTTGTCTCCTCAGCACAGTCATTGTAATACCCCAAAATTTACCCTTCAGTTTTTCCAAAAAAAAAAAAAAAAAAAAAAAAAAAAAAGAAAAAAAGAAAAAAATAAATAAATAATTAAAATATAACAAATTTTGGGTCTCCCTCATTCCAAGCCCACAAGTCCACGAAAATCAGCTATAAATATAAGAGTTTCAGTAGGGTTTCAGACACTTGGAAATTCCCTGAGAAATAGACTTGGAGTTCACGTGGAGTTTCAAACCTAGGAACTACTCTGCAGCAACCTTCGGGCAGCCCTGAGAAGTTCATTCCGCCTCGCGCAAACCCTAAACGTTACTTCGCCAATCCGGCCTTGCCTTCCAATTTTAACAGGTCTCTCATCAGGTATGCCTCTGTTCCTATTACTCTATGCCTCGGGTTGAATACTGAATATATGAGGTAACCTCAGGCTTGGCCCACAGGGTTATATTTGTGTATGAATATGTGATTTATGCCTTGACTGTTTAACAATTTCGTTTATGAGGTGAATGCCATAGGATCTGGAATCTTTAACATCGTGCAGGTACCAATGGAAAATCCAAATCCCGCAGGTGCTCGCTAGCCGCTTCGCTAGGCGAGCACGCAGCGAAGCTTCGTTAGGCTTTCGCTAGGCGAAGCAGTCGCGAATGTGACAGTATCTTGCTTTATTCCGTTTTGTTCTAACCTGTTCTTTGTGTTGCCATGGCCTTGTTATCTTTTGATTTCAATCCTGTTTGCCTAACCCCTTTTGTTGAGTTTTTGTGAGGGCTCACATATTCTCGCAGGGACACCCTCCGGAGGTTTATTCCGATTTCCCGTACTGATTGGTTTTCTTTGATGGCATCAGCTTGGGAGAATCTCAGGGTTGCTTATCCTTTAATTGCTGTAACTTCGGATCTTGATCCGTGTGGTATTTTACTTCTTCCCTTTTATTTCTACGGTTTCTTAGCTGGAAGACCTCGATAGGAGGCAATGTTTGAGCCCCTTGGTGGCATTTTTTCTATTTCAAGATATATGTTTTGTGTGATGTGATTGTTTCCCCATAGGATGCGAGGCTTCGCATAGTCTCCCGTTTGCATGCCAATTTAGGTAGCACTGTTCCTCCGCCTAGGACTTCCTCTTTGCATGCGCGTTCCTACAACGCAAACAAAACCTAAAACCCAAAGCAACACGTTTACTCCTTCTACTACAGGCGAGTAAGTCTCCAAAGGTCGAGCATCCGGTAGATTGCGTAGTAACGTTGTTCACCCCGTAACATAATCCATAACCCCGTAGTTAGTCGAACTACGGCTTGCTCTGATTCTCATTCCAGATGAGATACGTAGGCATAAGACGCGACGTCTTAGCGAGCACAATTACCCCCAACCCATAGGTCAGCCGAGCTACGAAGACTCTGATTCTCATATTCAGATGAGATACGTATGCAGTGGATGCGACATCCGCGCGAGTCATTTCTCTTAACCTTTTTAGTAAATAGCACATTAGGCAAAACCATACCCTTTAAACAGAAACCGCATAAGTGGATCCCGTAGAGTACTACGGATGCGTAGGGGTGCTAATACCTTCCCTTCGCATAACCGACTCCCGAACCCAAGATTTGGTTGCGAGACCTTGTCTTTTTTCTTTCCTATTTTCAGGTTTACTTCGAGCGTTTCCTTTCCCTCCTTTGGGATAAATAACGCACGGTGGCGACTCTCCTGTCTTTTTTCTTCGCCGGTTGTCTTTTTTTTGCACTGTATTTTTTCAGGTTGCGACAGCTGGCGACTCTGCTGGGGACAATACAGAAGTTGACCTCTTGCTGGTCCATCTTCCCTAAGCGAGTCCCTCCTAGCTTTTGTGATTTTCTTGTTTAGTGGGTGTTCATGCTTTTGTATATTTATTTACTTACTTGCTTGCATTCATCTGCTGTATCTGTTGGAGCTGTTGTTTGTTTGTTGGGATGAGATGTTCTACGAGAGATAAGCCCATTACCCAGGCTTGAGTGTACACACAGGTTTTAGAGTGGATGATCATGAGGCTTGCGTGGCATGTTGCTACGTTAAGTCGTTCGTGAAGAACCACACCCAGACGAGGTTTCTCTTGGATATATTATGTCCTACGGATGTTCCGTAACGACATGATGTTCCTTTAGAAATTGTCGACTCTGGTGACCATTTCCCGAGAACTCAGTCGAGGCCTCTCCTCCGAGACGTGATTATGTTAGCTCTGGTGGGCGCATTCTCGCCGATCAACCCGAGGACCCCGAGACTGGGAACTTACTTTAGGATGTCCTGTTGAGGGGAGTCAGTGGAGGTCTTTTATCCCGTAATAATGCCAAACCTTCAGTGGTAAACGTATTATTCGCGACTGAAGGGCTGAAGTTGACGAACTTCTGTTCTTAGAACCTACCAGTGAGGGGCGGGCTAAATTCAGGAAACCTTAACCTCCAACCAACCCGGTTTTCTGGAGCAGTGCTTTGATCTCGTATTATATTCCTCAGTGGTTTTCTCTTCAGACAGTGCAACCTGACAAATGCTCAAGCAGATACAGCAATCCTGATTGACATGCCGCTGCATTGCATTCACATCATCACATCATTTGCATTCATATCATTTAACACATGTTTATCCATTTCTAGGGGGTTTACATCTTCTTCTTGATTCCGGTCGGGGTTTTTCCTGGTTCTCTTAAGATGGATATTGGCAGAAAGAGACTCGTCGCCTACAAGTTTCCGGTGGTCTGTTTGGAGCCCATCCAACAACTGATGAAGTTAATGGATCCTGGTTCTCTAGAAGGATTCCGAGAGGATTACGGTTTAATTCTAAGTTTCGTCGCGGTCCTTTCCAAAGATCAACATGATGCTCTCTTCACACTACTGCAGTTCTATGACCCTCCATTGAGGTGCTTCACATTCCCGGATTATGTTTTGGTCCCTACTTTGGAGGAGATTGCCAGTTTTCTCAGAATTCCCATCAAGTCACGGTTGCTATTCTACAGCTCGGAGTGTCTGCCCGATCTCAGCATGGTTGCTTCAACCACATATTTGAGGGAATCAGTTTTGAAGGCTAATATGTGTCAGAAGGGAGAAGTTAACGGTTTTCATCTGAGTTTCTTATTGGGAGAAGCAAAGAAGAAGCTTGAAGATGGTGACCAGAAGGGTTTCAATGCTGTGTTGGCTCTTTGTGTGTATGGGATTGTCTTGTTCCCTAATGTCGCCAAATTTATAGACGTAGATGCCGTACGCCTCTTCGTGTTGGGAAATCCAGTGCCGACCTTGCTGGGAGATTTCTTTCATTCAGTGCACCACAGGAATAAGAATAGAAAAGGAGGATTGTTGAATTGTTGTGCGCCTTTGTTCTATAAGTGGTTCAGTTCTCACCTACCCAAGTCAGGAGCATTCATTGATGTCAAGGACTCGTTGAGTTGGTCAAAGAGATTGATGGGGTTGAGAGCTGAAGATATTTCTTGGTGGTCTGACCGGAGTTTGCTTCGGGCAGATATTATTCACAGTTGTGGGAACTTCCCGAATGTTCCGTTGGTAGGAAGAAAAGGAGGAATCAACTATAATCCTTCTCTGGCAGTTAGACAGTTTGGATATGCCTTAAGAACTCCGCCGGTGGAAAAGGATGTGGAAGAGTCTCTGTTTTTCCATTCTTCGCCTGATTTGACGGTATCCCGTAAGGCAGCTGAGGCCTGGCTCAAGGTGATCAAGAAAGGAAGAATTGTTCTTGGGAAAGGAGATTGTAGAGCTTACCCTCAGTATGGAGAATGGCTTCAAGGAAGAATCGAAGAGTTTGGTCTACCGTTTCCTATTGAAGAACCCTTGTATTCACCTACTCTCGAGCAGTCAGCAACGGTGAGCCGAGAGGAGTATGACAAGTTGAAGAACACCACAGAAGGACTTCAAATCGAGAACTCGGAGTTAAGGGAGAAATTGCAAGACCGTATGCATCGATTCCATGAGTCAGAATATCAGAAGGAGGAAGCCGTCAAATTGCAAGAGGAAGCTGAAAGGAAATTTGCTGTGGGGGTGAATTTCTTCAGGAAGACAGACGAAGCCTTGAGATCATCCAGTTCTGAGTTGAGGCGAGTCAAGCAGCAGTTAATGGATGCTCGTGGTAAATTAGCTGGGTGGCAAGAGCGATGGGATGCATTTTCAACTTCTCGGAAGACAAAGGAGGAAGAGACGGTGGCAGAACTGACTGGTCAGATAGAGAAATTGAAGACTTTGCTGAAGGGGAAGAACCATGAGCTGCTGTGTACCCGATCAACTAATGGTTATATCACAGATCAACTCAATGAGGCTCAAGGATATATCGAAGAACTCAAGACGCTGGCAAGTTTGAAGAAATCCAGACTTGAAGAGGTATTTGGAGAAGATGATGGGAATTACTACAAAGAACACATCAACGAACTGGATAGGAACATTCGCAAGAGGAATCTGCTTATCCGGCGTTTGACAGAATCTCCAGATCATCCTGACACGGTGGCGTTACTGGATGAAGTGAGGAACGGTCCTTATGGGTTGTATACAGGAGGCTGACTTCTGATTTGTTTGTTCCTCTCTTTACTTATTGCTTTGGTACTGTGTAGTGATGATCCACAGGCTTGTTGTGGAGATCCTCCTTTGATGTATTTTTGGCTAAGGCCCTTTCCTTGAACTCATTTGTATGATGGTTTCCCTTTATTACATCTTGATCTCAGAAGTTTATCCATGACTCGGCTTTCTTGCACTACCCACTTGATGTGAGACTGGAATCAAGGGGGCAGAATACCTTTTGGAATGGATAAACATGTCATTACATTTACATATTCATTGTCATATCTTGCATAACAGGTACCGCTGCGGTGTTCTCATATTGTTTGGTGTTCCACTAGCAGGATAGCTGACTCAGGCATTCACCGATACGGTACCCGGAGGAATCAACAGAGAGCAATGGAAGGTGTACAAGCAGAGCTCGCTGAGATGAGGGCCCGCATGACCCAATTCATGGATGTGGTTGAAGGGGTGGCTCAGGGACAACAAGAGCTCAGGCAGATGATACAGAGGAATCCCCCTGCTCAACCAGAGACAGTGACTGATCCTCCAGCTGGAGAGGTTAACGGACCCAGTGGACCAGGGTCTATCCCGATCCCGCACGCCAACCCCGGTCAACAACCCGTTCATGATGATCAGGACGATCAGTTTCCCCCACTTCAGGAAGACTTTGGCATGGGTCATGGCGTAGACCCCATGTTCAGGAGATTGGAAGAGAGGTTGAAGGCAGTGGAAGGACAGAATCCTTTGGGAGTAGACGTTGCTGACTTAGGGCTGGTCCCAGGTGTGAGAGTGCCACCAAAATTCAAAGTCCCGGTCTTTGACAAGTACAAGGGCAACTCTTGCCCCAAGACTCACGTGCAAGCCTATTTCCGTAAAATGGTTGCATACTCTGATGACGAGAAGCTACTTATGTACTTCTTCCAGGACAGCCTAGCTGGGGCATCCTTGGAATGGTATATGAGACTGGACAGAGCCCACATCCGTTGCTGGAGGGATTTGGCGGAGGCCTTCGTGAAGCAGTATCAGTATAATGCAGACATGGCTCCGGACAGAACTCAACTTCAGAATCTGTCTCTTAAAAGCAATGAGTGCTTCAGGGAATACGCTCAACGCTGGAGGGAGACAGCTTCCCGTGTTCAGCCCCCTATGCTGGAGAAAGAAATGGCCAACATGTTCATGAATACGTTGCCTGGACCTTATCTGGAGCGCCTGGTGGGGTGCAATGCTTCCAACTTTGCTGATGTGGTCTCTACCGGAGAGAGGGTGGAGAATTACCTGAAGACCTGCAAGATCCAAAGTGGAGGAGGATCTTCGTCAGGGGTAAAAAAGTCGTTCGTTGGAGGACATAAGCAAAGAGAGGGGGGAGTGAATTCTTTGGCTTCCTATCAGAACAGAGGTGCTAGAAGGAATAATTTTCAGAATTATCATCAACAACCGTATGTTGCGACGGTGACCATTCCAGCTGCAGCGCCACTACAACAACAACCACCGCAGCGTCAACCAGCTCAGTATCAACAGCAGCAACAACCGGGTAACAGACCCGCTTATCAACAGAGACAAAGGATGATGGACCGGCGTTTCGACACTATTCCAATGTCGTACGCCCAGTTACTTTCTAGTCTTCAACAACTACAGCTTGTGCAACTGCGCACTCTGGCTCCTCCTGTTGGTAGACTTCCGGTGGGTTACGACGCCAACGCTAGGTGTAGCTTCCACTCTGGGGCACCTGGCCACAATATTGAGAACTGCAAAGCTTTTAAGCACGTAGTTCAGGACCTCATAGATTCAAAGGCCATCGACCTTGCACCGGCTCCGAATGTCGTTAACAATCCCATGCCCCAGCATGGTGGTGCGAATGTTAACATGGTAGAGGGAAGAGCCAAGTTCATTAAGGATGTGTTGAAGTTGAAGACTCCGGTGTCGGATATCAAAGGATGCTTGCTGAAGGCCGATGTTTTCCCCGGTTGTGGGAAAGTTTGTTTGGATTGTGCTGCACAGGAGAAGGGTTGTTTGAAACTACAGCAAGGTATCCAGGCCTTGCTCGACAAGGGTATCCTCCAGGTTGAAGATTTGTCTGTCCGAGAGTTTATGGAAGGGGTTGAGGAAGAAGGGTTTGAAGGTGCTACTGAAGAGTTCCTAGATGTTGTTCCTGCTGATTCTGCAGTCCATGATGATGTATTTACTCTTTCCAATACGGTTGACTCTTTTGTATTTGAACTTGATTCCGATGTTTCGGATGTTCATGCTCCAACAAATGAGGTTTCTGAGTACGACTGTGACATTGCAACTATAACTATTTTCTATCCAACTAATCAGATCAGTGTGCCAGAAGCGCAACCCGCGCCACCAATGCGACGACCTACTATGACCATCACAACCCCTGGTCCTTTACCCTTCACCAGTGAAAGGGCCATTCCGTGGCATTATGGGGGGAGCGTGTATACGCACGATCATAAGGTGGAACGGCCACTAAAAGTAGAAGAGGGTCAGAAGCCTGAACTTGAAGGTCCCGCAGTGGATAATGTTGGTGGAATCTGGCGATTCACCAGGAGTGGTAGATTGCTCTCACCACCGGTTACCCAAGCTGATAATGCTGATGCTGTGGCGAAAACCAAAGGCAAGCAAGTCGTGAATGAGGGTACCTCTGCACCCCAAGATGGTTCTGAGCCCACTTTTGCAAAGGACGTGGACGAGTTTCTAAGAATCATAAAGAAAAGCGATTACAAGGTAGTCGATCAGTTGATTCAGACTCCGTCCAAGATATCCATTCTCTCACTCCTGTTGTGTTCGGAGGCACACAGGGAGGCACTTCTGAAGGTTCTTAATGCTGCATATGTACCTCAGGAGATCTCAGTGAACCAACTAGAAGGGATCGTTGCAATGTCCATACAGCAACGGGTTGGGTTTTACTGATTCTGACTTAACACCAGCTGGACGCAATCATAACAAGGCTCTGCACATCTCATGGAATGCAGAGACACCGTGTTATCTCATGTTCTGGTGGATACAGGCTCCTCTCTCAATGTGCTACCCAAGAGGGCCCTGTCGAAGTTAGAAGTAGAGGGTTTGGTCTTGAAACCTTCAGATCTTATTGTGAGAGCCTTCGATGGTTCTAAGAGATCGGTGTTTGGAGAGGTAGAATTGCCAATTCTGATTGGATCACAAACCTTCAACACTGTCTTCTACGTGATGGATATCAGTCCTTCCTACAGTTGCCTGCTGGGTCGGCCTTGGATCCATAATGCTGGGGCAGTCTCTTCAACTCTACATCAGAAGATTAAGTTTCCGGTCAACGGACGAATTATCACCGTCTGTGGTGAGGAGGACATCCTGGTCAGTAACCTGTCTACATTCAAGTATGTAGAAGTAGGAGGTGAAATTCATGAGACTCTATGTCAGGCTTTTGAGTCAGTTCAAATCAAGGATGCAGCTCCGGTGGAAGAGGTTAAAGCGGGTGCCTCTATCTCATCCTTTAAGCAGGCACAGGCCGTGGTGGATTCAGGTGTTGCTCCCGGTTGGGGACGTCTGTTGGAATTACCAGTTAAGGAAGATAAGTTCGGGATTGGATACCAGCCAGCTCTGACTTCTACAACTTCAACACTTCAGGGGCCGATCACTTTCTCTAGTGCTGGCATCATTCAGTATGGTCAAGTCTCTGCAGTCAACGAAGAAGATGGGGATAGTGACTGCGACATCGACAACTGGGTGCGTCCGAGGATCCCGGGTGAAGTCATCAACAATTGGTCTTCTGAAGAGATTGTTCAAGTCACTCTTCTTGAAGAGTAATTTTCTTTGTTTATTCATGCATATCCAAGTCTTACGTTCCACCCAGGGCGTAACGACTCATTGTAGGGCCCGTCTATGTGACACTTGCATTTTTTTATCATAAATAAAAGACGTCTTTTCGCATTCAAATATTTCGTTCCTTGTCTTTCTATTTTTGCAGTTTTTCAAAGAAAAAAAAATAATAATAAAAAAAATGGCAATGTTTTGTTTAGTTTCCATATTTTTTTTCACACTCATAAGCACATACCATCACTCATGCAGATGCACATCACCGGATCCTATTGATAACGGTTCTGCTATGGCTCGCTTCGACTTTGAAAATCCAATCTTTCAAGCTGAAGAAAAGGATGATGAAGATTGTGAACTCCCTGAAGAACTTGCCAGGTTGTTGAAACAAGAGGAAAGGGTTATTCAACCGCATCAAGAGTTTGTTGAAGTGATTAATCTCGGCACCGAAGACGCCAAGAGAGAAATCAAAATAGGGGCTGCTTTGGAAGATAATGTGAAGAAAGGGCTGATTAAATTGCTGCAAGAATACATTGACATCTTCGCCTGGTCTTATCAGGACATGCCTGGGCTGGACACAGACATCGTGGTACACCGCTTGCCTCTCAAAGAAGGTTGTCCTCCGGTCAAGCAGAAGCTCAGAAGAACAAGACCAGAGATGGCTGTCAAGATAAAGGAAGAAGTGCAAAAGCAGTTGGATGCAGGGTTTCTAGCAGTCACCAATTATCCGCCATGGGTTGCAAACATCGTCCCAGTACCTAAGAAGGATGGAAAGGTACGGATGTGTGTCGACTATCGGGATCTGAACAGAGCTAGCCCTAAAGATGATTTCCCATTACCTCACATCGACGTTTTGGTGGATAATACAGCTCAGTTCTCGGTATTCTCCTTCATGGACGGCTTTTCTGGCTATAACCAAATCAAGATGGCACCAGAAGACATGGAAAAGACAACTTTCATAACCCCGTGGGGCACCTTCTGCTACAAGGTGATGCCGTTTGGTCTGAAAAATGCCGGAGCAACATATCAACGAGCTATGGTAACTCTGTTCCATGATATGATTCATCATGAAATCGAGGTTTATGTGGATGATATGATTGCCAAATCTCAGACAGAAGAAGAACATTTGGTGAATTTGCAGAAATTATTTGAGCGTTTGAGGAAATTCAAGCTGAGGCTTAATCCGAACAAGTGCACTTTCGGGGTGAGATCGGGAAAATTGCTGGGTTTTATTGTTAGCGGAAAAGGGATTGAGGTGGATCCCGACAAAGTAAAAGCAATACAGGAAATGCCTGAGCCAAGAACAGAGAAGCAAGTCCGTAGTTTCTTAGGGAGGTTGAACTACATTGCAAGGTTCATCTCTCACCTAACAACCACGTGTGAGCCAATTTTCAAATTGCTGAGGAAAGATCAGGCTATCAGGTGGAATGAAGATTGTCAAAGGGCTTTCGAGAAGATAAAAGAGTATCTACAGAAACCTCCGATCCTTATACCTCCAGTTCCTGGGAGACCTCTGATAATGTACCTATCAGTGACTGAGAACTCGATGGGGTGTGTATTGGGACAGCATGACGAGTCTGGTCGAAAAGAGCATGCCATATACTACCTTAGCAAAAAGTTTACCGACTGTGAAATCAAATATTCGCAGCTTGAGAAAACTTGCTGTGCTTTGGCCTGGGCTGCTCGCCGACTGAGGCAGTATATGTTGAACCATACTACCTTGTTGATTTCTAAGATGGATCCAGTGAAATACATATTCGAGAAGCCAGCTCTCACCGGAAGGGTCGCTCGTTGGCAAATGATTTTAACAGAGTATGATATTCAGTACACGTCACAGAAGGCCATCAAAGGGAGTATTCTGTCAGACTACCTTGCCGAGCAACCGATTGATGATTATGAGCCAATGAAGTTTGAATTCCCTGATGAAGACATCATGTTCCTCAAGATGAAAGACTGTGAAGAGCCAGTTGTTGAGGAGGGACCTGATCCAAACGAAAAGTGGACTTTGTTGTTTGATGGGGCTGTCAATACTAGAGGAAGTGGAATTGGTGCTGTCATTACAACTCCGAAAGGTGCCCACATACCTTTCACCGCTCGTTTGACTTTTGAGTGCACAAATAATGAAGCTGAGTACGAGGCCTGTATCTTGGGCATTGAGCAAGCCATTGATCTGAGAATCAAGACTCTGGACATCTTCGGAGATTCAGCTCTGGTGATCAATCAAGTGAATGGTGATTGGAATACTCTCCAGCCCACTCTGGTCCCCTACAGAGATTACACGAGAAGACTGTTGACTTTCTTCACAACGGTAAAATTGTATCATATACCTCGTGATGAGAACCAGATGGCAGACGCACTTGCTACTCTATCCTCCATGATCAAGGTAATTCGTTGGAACCATGCTCCCAGGATCGATGTGATGCGCCTTGACAGGGCCGCGTATGTGTTTGCTGCTGAACTGGTAGTCGATGACAAGCCCTGGTATCACGATATCAAGTGCTTTCTGAAGAATCAAGAGTACCCTGCAGGGGCATCCAACAATGACAGAAAGACTTTGAGAAGATTGGCAGGCAGTTTCTTCTTGAACAAAGACGATGTGTTGTATAAGAGGAACTTCGACATGGTTTTGCTCAGATGTGTGGACAGACACGAGGCGGACATGTTAATGCAGGAAGTTCATGAAGGTTCCTTCGGTACTCATGCCGGTGGACATGCAATGGCTAAGAAATTGTTGAGAGCGGGTTATTATTGGATGACCATGGAATCAGATTGTTTCAAGTATGCTCGGAAGTGTCATAAATGCCAGATTTATGCTGATAAGGTGCATGTACCGCCGAATCCTCTGAATGTGATGTCTTCGCCGTGGCCGTTTGCCATGTGGGGTATTGACATGATTGGAAAGATTGAGCCGACTGCTTCCAATGGGCATCGCTTCATCCTTGTTGCCATCGACTATTTCACCAAATGGGTCGAAGCAGCGTCATTTGCGAATGTCACCAGACATGTGGTTGCCCGTTTCATCAAGAAAGAAATTATTTGTCGCTATGGGATTCCCGAAAGAATCATTACTGATAATGGTTCTAATCTCAACAACAAAATGATGAAGGAGTTGTGTCAGAACTTCAACATTCAGCATCACAATTCTTCCCCTTACCGCCCTAAGATGAACGGCGCTGTTGAGGCGGCAAATAAGAACATAAAGAAGATTGTGCAGAAGATGGTCGTTACGTACAGAGATTGGCATGAGATGCTACCCTTCGCCTTGCATGGGTACCGCACTTCAGTACGTACATCGACAGGGGCAACCCCTTACTCCCTTGTGTATGGTATGGAAGCGGTCCTACCTGTTGAAGTGGAGATTCCTTCTCTAAGAGTCCTGTTGGATGTCAAGTTAGATGAAGCTGAATGGATTCGGACAAGGTTCAATGAGTTGAGTCTTATCGAAGAGAAGCGAATGGCAGCCATTTGTCATGGGCAGTTGTATCAGAGTCGGATGAAGAGAGCTTTTGATCAGAAGGTGCGTCCTCGTTGTTTCCAAGTCGGAGATTTAGTGTTGAAAAGGATCCTTCCTCCTCAGACAGATCACAGGGGCAAGTGGACTCCTAACTATGATGGACCGTATATTGTCACCAAGGTTTTTGATGGTGGGGCCTTAATGCTTGCAACTATGGAGGGTGAAGACTTCGCTTCCCCTGTGAACTCAGACGCAGTTAAAAAATACTTCGCATAAAATAGACCCGCTGGACAGTAAAAAGAATAGTCCAGGCAAAAATGGGCATCCCGACGAACCAAGAAAATGGAAAGGTTCGGGCAAAAATTAGGGATCAAAAATAAAAAAAAAAGATCGTACACCCGGTAAGTTGAAAACCTGAAAAGGCAACTTAGGCAAAAATGGGTATCCCGGTGGATCGAAAACCCGAAAAGGGCGATCCAGGCAAAAATTAGGGATTAAGCGAATGACTGCGTTCTGAGTAGCTCTGAATCTCATCTCGTGCCAATGACTGGAAATTTTTGAAGGATAGGAAACAGTCCAATCACTCTTTCAGAAAGCTGATCATCTGGAGGATCTTGAAGACGGGCAAGTCATAGCAGAATTAGAACCCAATAGAAATCCACTTCACATTGCCATTAGATTAATTTTTGTTTTATCTATTGTGCGATTACCTCTTTCCAGGGATTGCTTCTTAATGTAAATGCCTATTCAGAGGCCATTCAATCAATAAAATCATGTTATTCAGTATATCTCTGTTTTCATTTTCATTTTACTGTTTTGTTTGCAAAAATGACGTCCGAATTTTTGATAAACATTGCATCATGACACATAAGGGCTTTACAGGTACATGCTCAATAAACATTTAAAATTGCTGTAAATTTTAAGTGCTTTGGATCGTCTATTCAGAACAGATACCCTCGGGGCATTTCCTTAAAATCCCCTTGCAGATGATCGTGAATATCTTCCCCAGTGAAGTCGCCAACAGACAAATTCGGTGTCTTATCCCTGCAGAGCTGATCAGAGCGTTGGATTCTTCAATCCCCAGCAGTTTCTCACCACCGTACTTCCCCAAGCGGTTGTTTCAGGACATACACTCCCCAGTAGAGTTGACAGTGCCAGACTATATATCCCCAGCGGAGTTGACAGCGCCAGACTGTATCTTTCCAGCAGAAGTGGCTGCTCCTTAGAGTTCGATGCCAGATCGATAGTCCCAATGCCAGATCCATGGGTTCTTTTCTTGAAGCAGAACCTCGGTACCGTATCAGTGTTTGCTCCCCCTGCTGAGTCATCTCTCGCAAATCGTGGTTGCCAAAACCATTGTAGCTTTCCTCAGCAGCAGGCTTCCAATGCCATTCTTTCCCCGATCAGAGTCTCGGTATGGCCAGAACACCGCATGGCTAGTCATCTCCCCACAGAGTTCTTTGCGCTGTGCATCTCCAACAGCCTTGCCAGAGCCCAGAAGATGGTGATCGTTTCCCCAGCAGATCCCTTGCCTCAGCTTGGCATTCTACCCAGCATTTCGCATCCCTGCATGTAGAATCATATTGCATTGCATCATTCCAAATCGCGTAGCATTTCCATTTTCATGGAGCATTACGCCATTGAAAAATTCAAACATACGCATGTAAGCATAAAACATTCTCGGTATCCCAAGTGATAAGCTAGAAGTTGTTTCCAGTACTCAGACTGAAGATTGTTCATGACTTAACTTTGTGTCATTGGCCCAGGCGCCGCCTCTATTATCATTCCCTATTTCTGTCAATGCTGACAGGCATGAAGTTTTCCGGTATCCAGACCGAAGTGGCATTCAGGCCAGTTTTCCGGTATCCAGACCGAAGTGGCGTTCAGGCCAGTTTTCCGGTGTCCAGACCGAAGTGGCGTTCAAGCCAGTTTTCCGGTATCCAGACCGAAGTGGCGTTCAGGCCAGTTTTCCGGTATCCAGACCGAAGTGGCATTCAGGCCAGTTTTCCGGTATCCAGACCGAAGTGGCATTCAGGCCAGTTTTCCGGTATCCAGACCGAAGTGGCATTCAGGCCAGTTTTCCGGTATCCAGACCGAAGTGGCATTCAGGCCAGTTTTCCGGTATCCAGACCGAAGTGGCATTCAGGCCAGTTTTCCGATATTCAGATCGAAGTCCTTTCCAGTATTCAGACTGATGAGCGGCATTCCGGCCATGGTTATTTCTGTGTTACCATTTATTTTGGTATGCAAGTTAACATTCTTTATTCAGACTGACTCTCACCGTACCAGACGGATTCTTCTTTCAAGACCACCTCTTTGCCGATTCTGACAGACATTGTTACTTCATTTCACTTCAGTGCAAATTTTTGGGCTTTTATTGTATTCAATCCCTTGATACCTCGAAAGCACGAAAGCAGCTGTCATCTTCCTTCCGGGTCTCCAGTTGATTGAATAGGGGCAGCTGTAATACCCCAAAATTTACCCTTCAGTTTTTCCAAAAAAAAAAAAAAAAAAAAAAAAAAAAAAAAGAAAAAAAGAAAAAATAAATAAATAATTAAAATATAACAAATTTTGGGTCTCCCTCATTCCAAGCCCACAAGTCCACGAAAATCAGCTATAAATATAAGAGTTTCAGTAGGGTTTCAGACACTTGGAAATTCCCTGAGAAATAGACTTGGAGTTCACGTGGAGTTTCAAACCTAGGAACTACTCTGCAGCAACCTTCGGGCAGCCCTGAGAAGTTCATTCCGCCTCGCGCAAACCCTAAACGTTACTTCGCCAATCCGGCCTTGCCTTCCAATTTTAACAGGTCTCTCATCAGGTATGCCTCTGTTCCTATTACTCTATGCCTCGGGTTGAATACTGAATATATGAGGTAACCTCAGGCTTGGCCCACAGGGTTATATTTGTGTATGAATATGTGATTTATGCCTTGACTGTTTAACAATTTCGTTTATGAGGTGAATGCCATAGGATCTGGAATCTTTAACATCGTGCAGGTACCAATGGAAAATCCAAATCCCGCAGGTGCTCGCTAGCCGCTTCGCTAGGCGAGCACGCAGCGAAGCTTCGTTAGGCTTTCGCTAGGCGAAGCAGTCGCGAATGTGACAGTATCTTGCTTTATTCCGTTTTGTTCTAACCTGTTCTTTGTGTTGCCATGGCCTTGTTATCTTTTGATTTCAATCCTGTTTGCCTAACCCCTTTTGTTGAGTTTTTGTGAGGGCTCACATATTCTCGCAGGGACACCCTCCGGAGGTTTATTCCGATTTCCCGTACTGATTGGTTTTCTTTGATGGCATCAGCTTGGGAGAATCTCAGGGTTGCTTATCCTTTAATTGCTGTAACTTCGGATCTTGATCCGTGTGGTATTTTACTTCTTCCCTTTTATTTCTACGGTTTCTTAGCTGGAAGACCTCGATAGGAGGCAATGTTTGAGCCCCTTGGTGGCATTTTTTCTATTTCAAGATATATGTTTTGTGTGATGTGATTGTTTCCCCATAGGATGCGAGGCTTCGCATAGTCTCCCGTTTGCATGCCAATTTAGGTAGCACTGTTCCTCCGCCTAGGACTTCCTCTTTGCATGCGCGTTCCTACAACGCAAACAAAACCTAAAACCCAAAGCAACACGTTTACTCCTTCTACTACAGGCGAGTAAGTCTCCAAAGGTCGAGCATCCGGTAGATTGCGTAGTAACGTTGTTCACCCCGTAACATAATCCATAACCCCGTAGTTAGTCGAACTACGGCTTGCTCTGATTCTCATTCCAGATGAGATACGTAGGCATAAGACGCGACGTCTTAGCGAGCACAATTACCCCCAACCCATAGGTCAGCCGAGCTACGAAGACTCTGATTCTCATATTCAGATGAGATACGTATGCAGTGGATGCGACATCCGCGCGAGTCATTTCTCTTAACCTTTTTAGTAAATAGCACATTAGGCAAAACCATACCCTTTAAACAGAAACCGCATAAGTGGATCCCGTAGAGTACTACGGATGCGTAGGGGTGCTAATACCTTCCCTTCGCATAACCGACTCCCGAACCCAAGATTTGGTTGCGAGACCTTGTCTTTTTTCTTTCCTATTTTCAGGTTTACTTCGAGCGTTTCCTTTCCCTCCTTTGGGATAAATAACGCACGGTGGCGACTCTCCTGTCTTTTTTCTTCGCCGGTTGTCTTTTTTTTGCACTGTATTTTTTCAGGTTGCGACAGTCATGAGTATAACTGACTGATTGATACTCCCCTCGGAGTCACGAGTAGAGCTGATATTAATATCCCCACCAGGGTCGCGAGCGGAGTTGTTACCGCTTTTCCCCATGCAGTGTGCAAGCAGGATTTGTCTGTTTCCTCAGCACGTTTGTCTTCCTTTTTGAAGACTTGGTAAGTCAGTGGTTTGATACCCGGTACTTTACCTTTTCCCCGGCGAAGTCGTCTGCGGAATTGTTGCTGTCTCTCCATCAGAGTTATTCTCTCCAGTAGAGCAGGATTTATTTTCCTACTCAGTGGTTGATTGGGTCGGTATCCCAGTATTTCAATCATCTGTTCCTCAGCTTAGTCTGCAGAATGTTTTTTGTGGCAGTTTTGCCTGTTGAATACTCCTTCAATCCCAGTATGGTCGGATGATGGCTTTTGCCTCCAGTGAACGGATTTGATTTCCTGACTGTTCGTGATCCCCTGTAGAGTGGCTTATATTGCAGAACCTACTTGTTGTGATCAGATTTGCTGTGTATTCTCCCCAAGTGGAGCGGTTCGTTGTAGAATCTACTTGTTTGATCTGTCCTCCCTCAGTGGTTTGTTCCCAAGAGAGTAGCCGACAGTTTTCCCCAGTAGAGTTGCTTATGCAGTCAGATTCTATTTGGATGATATCTTTCTCCCTCAGTGGGTTGTACCCCAGCGGAGTTGTGTGGATTTACTTCTACGGCGGTTCGTACTTACGCACTTTTGTTCCTCAGTTAACACTGGGATCCCCTGCAGATATACTTTGGGATTTTCTCTTGTTCCCCTACAGATTTGTCTTGGTGGCTGTTTTGCCCGTTGTGACTTTCTGTACCCTGATTGGGTTGTTTCCTGATATCTCTGATTCTCTGCTTCTTCAGCAGTACCCGCAGATCTTTGCTTTACAGCATGTAGATTTCCGCAGATTGGCTCTCCAGCTGGTTTTTCCCCTGGAAGTATAATACCGGACGTTTTGTTCCTGAACCTGTTGTGTTAGAATTGTCTGTTTTGTCAGCATTCATCAAACATAAATCACGCATATTCATGCATATTCATAAACATTCAGATATTCATGTTGCATTTTCTTGTCATATATCTTTTGTTTGTCGTGTCTCCTGCTATGGTGATATAGATCTCTTTACAGATCTCCCCAAGCAGATGTCGGGTGTTTAAAATCTCTCCATATAGAGTCAACCCCATAAGCAGAAAAAGTTTGTCTTTCCTTCTGCAGTTCCCCACCGAGATATATCCTCGTGGATGATGGTTTCTTCCGTTTCCTCCCAACACATATATTGGGATGGATGTTCCTATTTGAGCTATATCCTCATTAGGACGTGTCTTGATTCAGTCTGTCTTTTCGGATTGTTCCCGAATTGACTATTTGTCATATGTCTTGTGTTTCCCAGTGGGTTGTTCCCCAGCGGAATGTTTTTGGGCCTCTGCCTACAAACCAGCAGTTGTAAGTCCTATCTTTTCCTGGCTTTCTTGACAGAATTTGTGGTTATACACCTTTTATTCTCCAGCCAGAGTTTTTTGGTTTTCTACTTACTACCTGGTAGTTGTAAAATCCTATTTTCCTGCTCTTCAGCAGTTTGTGGTTTGTTAAACCCTATTTTGGTTTCCCATGCGGATTTGTGATTTGTTCTATCCCCACGCGGAGTTGTTGGTCTTCTACCCCGTATTCGGTAGATGTAAACCCTAATTTTTGTGGTTATCTTCATTCGATATTTGATGATGATTTTCCTTTGCTTGTATAAGTTGCTCAGATCAGCACTTATATCCTCAGCAAGTCTTTTGTGGATAATTGCCGTATGCTAGCAATTTTATCCCCAGTGGGTCTTTTCACCGTATGCTCGTGATTTGTTCCCTGGATCATTGATTCTTTATCAATGCATCCCCGGCTAGTCTTCTGTCGATAATTGCCGGATGCTTGCAATTTATCCTCAGCAGATCGCCTTTTCATTTACCCTTTTGTCGGTAATGTTTGTTGCTCCTTTTGATTGGTTATCATTATATACCAAATTTGGTATCCCGATGCCTTTCTGTTCGGTTGATTTATCCTTTATTAACCCAGTAACCGGTTGTGGATAATCTTCCATGCGAGTGTATTATTCACGGTCTGCCGGTAATGAATAATATATCTCATGCACTCTTCAGTCGAAGCCTTTTGTGTTTCCCCAGTCGAGTAAGATTCGTTATTTCCCTTTGTGGAGTCGAATATTCTTGTTGTCGGATAATTGCCGGATGCTTGCAATTTATCCTTTGAGTTGTCTTTCGTTTACCCGTATGCTTGGTATCGATTGTCTCTCTTTTTGGTTAGTCACCTATTATATACCCAGTAACCGGTATCCCTGGTGTTTCTTACCATGCGAGTGTATTATTCACGGTCTGCCGGTAATGAATAATATATCTCATGCGCTCTTTAGTTGGAATCCTTTGTTGATTTTCCCCAACTGAGCAAGATTCGTATTCTTTGTAGAATCGAATAGCCATCCTTTAACCAATTCGTGTTTCGGATGATGAGTGTTTTGGAAGTGAAAACCAATTCACGTTTTCGGTAGATCACCTATTATATACCCAGTAACCGGTATCTCTGGTGTTTCTTACCATGCGAGTTTATTATCTACGTTCTGACGGTAATAGATAATATATCTCATGCGAGTATCTTATCCACGGTCTGCCGGTAATGGATATTATATCTCATGCACTCTTTGGGTTTGTGTCCCCAGTTGAGTAAGATTCGTTTTCCCGTTGTGGATTCGAATGTCCATCCTGTAAGTCGATTTGCTTTTTCAAGCCCTCCTTTCGGATGATGAGTGTTTTGGAAGTGAAAACCAATTCACGTCTTCGGATTTTATCCTATAAACAACCCAGTAACCGGTTCAGGATAATTTTCCTTTCGAGTATATTATTCACGGTCTGCCGGTAATGAATAATATGTCTCATCTGAGTATTCTATCCACGTTCTGACGGTAATGGATATTATATCTCGTGCGCTCTTGAGTCAATCTTTTTGATTGTTTTCCCCTCAGAGTAAGATTCATTTTCCTTGTGGAATTGAATGTCCATCCTATAAACAAGTCTGCTGTTCTAGCTTTCTTCAGGATGATGAGTGTTTTGGAAGTGAAATCCAATTCACGCTTTGGTCGGTCACCTATTATATACCCAGTAACCGGTATCCTTGGTGTTCCCTCCTTTCTGCTCCCTGTTATGACCTCGGTCCCCCTGTGGAGTCAGATTTTCCTGTGTTGTTACCCTTATGCCTGGTAACATCTCGTTTTCTTTGCTACTTTCCCTCAGTGGAACTTTTTGTTGCTTCCCCCCAGGAGTCAGCTTATGTCTCTCCAATGGATTTATTTTCCATTTGGAATCCTTTTCCCAGTGTGAGTCCTTCACTCCCCAGTGAGTTCTCCAGTCTGTTTTTCTGTTTTCCTTAATCAGAGTCGTGTTTTGTTCACGTTATGTCAGTTTTATCTTCCCCAGTTTGGAGTCGTGTATTGTTCACACATTTCTTTTTCTTTTATTATCCCCATAGAGTCTTGTTAGAGTCTCTGTTCCTGGTGAGTGTACTACTCCGATGGATCGTCTTTTCTTCTGTGTGAATCATATTCCCCACAGAGTTTGTGTCTTTTGCACGCATACATTTGCATCATGAGGTCTCTTAGGGACCAAAATTTGTCTCATTACTGTTATTTAAGCCCATTCTACCGCGTCGAGATGAAGATTTCTAAACTTCACTTCTCCGGCTAGAATGACCTTAAATAGGGGCATCTGTAAGACCCCAATTTTGGGCCCTAAGATCCCTCATGGCCCATATCATATCATATCATAACCTCAAGGATCAATGCATGCTTTTGCTTCCCTCCTAGTGGGTAGATGGCCTTGTGGGTTGTTTCTTGATCACCAAGCATACCTTGCATTTGTATATCTTTGCTTTCATATGTTTATCATTCAAAAAGTACAAAAATATTGTCATTCTAACCTTGTTGCTTGCAGTGGAAGCAATCATCAGCAATTAGGTCAAAGTCAGTCAACAGTCAGTCAAAGCAATGGATGGTGGCCATTCTTGCAGAATTTGGGCACCATGATCAATAATCAAGAGCTCATATATCTTGGGACATCATTTGAAATCAAGTTCTCAAGGAATTAGGGTTTGGAATTCATCAGAAGTGGTCCAGTCACTCAAAACCCTAGAAAAAGTCAAACTTGGTCAACTGAGGATTTAATCAGTGATTTGATGAATAGAATTGATCTGAAGGAGTTCATTCATGCTTGTACAAGCCTCATCTATCATGTTCAACCCCATCATGGAAGAAAATCAAGTCAAACAGAAAATTTTCCAGAAATAGCAAGTGGACCTGTAATTTCAACTGCCAAAAATGGAAACTTCTTGATCTTAAACTTACATCATGATACAAGCTTCAAATGAATTTTTGCCCAACATGAAAGTTGAAGATCTTGTCTTCCCATTTTCAAAAAGTCCAAGAACACCCAAATCCCATGTGTGGTTGTCAAGAAATGATCAAATCATTTTCACCAATTTTTGAACTTCAAAGAGCCATATCTCTCAAACCATAAGGCCAAATTTGGTGGGGTTTTTTCCTACGAACCACATTTTTCATCCTCTTTCCAAAAATATAAATTTCATTCATCAAAACCCTACCATTCAAAATGGCATTTTTGGACCTTTTTCATTTAAATTCAAAGTTTGACCAAACTTTGACTTTTTGATTCTTTGACTTTTTCTTGATTTGGCCAATTGGGAAATGTTCCATATATCATTTGTGATTTGCTCCAAGCTTAAAATCATGTTCATTTCACCATTACATCACCATTATGGACCAAAATGCAAATTTGGCAAAATGTGCAAATGGGAGCATAAGAGTAAAAGCAAGTACAGCATTCTGGTACAGACCACAAACAGCATTTGCAAATGTCCTTCTGCAGCATTTCACAAGCCCACTCGACCAAGTATTGCACCTCCCTTGTTCACTTGTACACAATTAGCAAAATGGCCAATACTTCATTTCACACTAAACCAATTTAGCACATGGATTAAGGACCTAAAACAGAAATATATAAGCCTTGTTTCTGCACAAACAACCCTAGTTTTGGAGCAGCCATCACAGAAAATACATTTTCTCTCTTTCTTGCATTTTGCTCGATTTCAGTTTTCTGCAAAAAACCTCAACAGAACCCTTGCATCCTTGGTTGGTTCCTTCACATACAAAGTATTTGGAGACCATAGCAAGCCTTGTGTTTTTGCTGTAACAGCTCTTTCTCACTCTGCTTTTCATCAAGCTCAACAATGGCAGATCGAGCTATGAGATTTTCCAAGCATTCTTGAGCTTATCTACATCAAGTATCCTTCATTGCCGAGCACAAGGGCCTTCTGTTTGCACTGCTATCATCATACGACCACAGTTGCAACATTTGCTTCAAAACCAAGTTAGTTTTCGATCCTCTTCTTTCTCCAAACTATATCATGTTTTTGGTAGGTCCTATCATGCTGAGTACACTACAACTTGTTTTACCTGAAATGATGATGTTGTGAGGGAGAAATCCGGATTTATATTTTTGTGCATGAAGTTGTTCTTACTCGATTCTAGAATACTGTGGTGTTTTAGTGGTTATGTTTGATGGATATGTCATGCTTTTTGTGTGTAGGTTCGAATGGTATGGTTAATTCATGTTTCTGGGCATATTTTTTTTATGAGTAGATGTTGATGATGAAGATTATACTGCAGTTCATGAAACCTAACATATTTTTTCCAAAAATCCTGTACATACGCATGTATGTTGGCCACTAGTGTTGCTTATGATTGCATGATGTATCTCATTACTGTGATGATTGTATGATGCTTGGTCGATTTTTTTTTTTTTGGTTGGGGATCACATAAAATGCCCTGCTGTTATGTTTGAAACCCTCGAAAATTCCCAGAAAAAAACCATATGAATTGTGTTGCATACTGTTGCCTGGTGGCTATGTGAACATTAATATGTGTATGCTGTTGTGATTGCTTAGATGAACTAGGTTTGATTATTGTTGATGAACATGTGCTGCCATGCTGATTAAACCTTGCTGCAGTTTTGAAACCTTATGACCATGCCCAGGAAATCCATGAGAGTTATGTGGTATGCTGTTGACTGCTTGCTGAATGCTATGCTGTTGTGTGTTTGTTGTTTGAATTTGTTTGGATGTTGATTGAACTTGTATGAAGTTTCAAAACCATGTTGTTGAAACCTTAGCCATTTCCCAGATTCCTGTTGGCTGCTGTTGTTTGTTTTTAATTGCATGAACCATTACCACTTGCTATGCTTTTGTTCTTGGTCGAATTTTGTTTAAAGATGATGTTTACCCCTGCTGTTTTGCTGCCTTAAGCTGCCAAGAAAATCTCATGAATATGTTTATGCTGTTGTTGGTTGATGATGCATGAGGTTGTATGCTTGGTCGAATCATGTTGTTTGATGTTGTTGATGATTGCTTGAAGACACCATGAACTTGATGCATAAACTTTGCTGCTGTTATGAACCCGAGACAAGTTTCCAGAAATTTACATGATTTGTGTTTAGGTTTGTTTGTTTGTCCGTTATTGCATGATCATTGTTATGTCCTTGCCCTGCTGTTGGCCATGCTATCGATTGTTGTCGAGTTTTGGTGAAGCTACCAATACCATTGCTGCATATGCCCTGCTGTTTGAAAATTTTAAACGTGCTCATAAAATCCACATGTTGGTGTTTGTTGTATTTGGTCCTGGATGCTGGTTTGTTGTATGATCATTGTTACATGTTGCTGTTCATTTGTTGTTGGTTTTGATCGTTTGATGAAGCTGAACATGATACCATGAGCCATGCTGTTAGAAACCCTAAGGGTTTATGTGAAAACTCAGAACTTGGAAGCTCATTGGCTGCGTGCACTGTTCCATTGGCTGAGAGCCAATAGGAACATTTCATTTCCTTGCCCAAAACGCAGCACTTCAATAAGTGACTGCAGATATTACACAAATGCCATCGGTTGACCTTGGTTTGACCCCATTGCCATACCTTTTGTTCATATTGCATCTAAATATCACTCAACTTCACCAATTATTTTCTCTTTCACATTTCATCCAAAAATTATGAAATTTTTTCCATCATGATCACAAATGTGTCTAGTTTTTTATTGTGAATTTTAATTGATTTTCCAGTGGCTGGATTTTAAATGATAATTATTTTCCCAACATGTATGCATAAATGATATCTCTTACCATTTCAATTGTGAAATTGTCATGTTGCATCCAATGCCCTTGAAATTTTTTGTGGTGAAACTAGACACATTGACCTTCATTTCCATATAAAGTTTGTGCATTTATCATTTGTGGATTGAGAGTTATGATTTTCTGAAGTTATGTGTTACATTTGGTGCTATACCATGATCATGTATTTTCCCAATTTTTGTTCACATGCTTACTCTTATCCAATTGACCCCAAATTTTGCATGAATCATCCATCACATGTCTAGTTTGTGTATGAATTTTCTTGGAATTAATCATGCTGTTTTCCATTTGATTGTGAATTTTCTTCCATGCTTAGTCATTTGTTGACTTTTTGTGATACACATTGCCAAATCTTTTGTGAAATCCTCATACTTTATCACATGATCATGAAATTTCATATGTGATAACTAGACATCTCAAGCTTTGCATTGGTGTTAATCTCATTCATTTCTCTTCTGTTTTCAAATTGATATGATTTTTTGAAGTTGACCCATGCTTGTTGACTTTCATCATGCTTACTTGAATTTGGTTTGACTTCATGATTTTACTTGACTGCCTTCCTCTCATCCAAATGCTATGAAATTTTACATGTCTACCATGCTAGATGTTAGGATTGAGTGTGATTTATTTCATGATTTTTGAAATTGATTGGGTTGACTTTTGAATGAGGTCTTGCTGTTGACCTATTTGTGCTTCCTCTTGCCATGTTTTGACTTCTTTGGTTTACAAAATGACAATGATGCATGATATAATTATGAATCCAATTGAGAATGCTTCTTGAATGTTTAGACTTGGTTTGGGTTGACTTTTCCTTGCTGCCTTGACTTTTTCTTTCATCTTTGACCCTAGGCTAGTCCTAGTGGTCTTCTAAGCTTATGTTGAGTTCATCTGTTTCAGGTTAAGCACCAATGCCTTGAGGATCATTCAAATGTGTTTTAGTTTGATTGTTTAATGTGCTAACCTTTGTTTTGTAGGTTGACTCATGTAACTTGAGTCTTTGTGCCTTGCACAATTGGTCCCTCTGTGGTTGACTATTGGTTCATTCCCTTTTGATTTTGATTGTTGACTTGTTTACTAATGAGTTTGACTTTTTCAGGTACTTTAGTTGTCTAAGTTCTTTGAACTTGCTTGCTTGCTTTGCTATTTAGCATTTGCTTTGAGGTATAAATACTTCTTCTTCATGTAGTCTGGAGACCCGGTCTGTTATTTGACCGGGCAAACTGTCTGAAGTCCTCCTTAAGAGGCAATGCCTGTGTGTGTTTAAATTTGTCCTAAGCAGGAAAAGTCCTTCAAGTAAGGCAATTGGTGGAAGGTAGGGATAAGCAATCTATCCCCCACTATTCAGTGTGTCCTCTCTTTGCTCCCATTACATGGTTGAAGCATTGAGATAAAAACCCAAGATCTAATCGAGTCAATAATGTGGAGAGAGCTCCATCTTTCTGAGCTCCCACACTTTCTTTGATGCTCTCTCTGATTTGAGATAGAAGCAATGAGGCACACCCCTCATCTCCTTTTCATCTGCTTCACCTTAGCCTCTCAATGGCAAGGTTAAGAGCGACATTTACCTATTACAGTGGACTTTCATAGTCAAACCCTCTTGTGTGAGCCCCCTTGCTTTGGCTATAGAGTGTGCTGTTTGATATTCATTGATTGATTGATTGCTTCATGTGCACTTGTTTGCCTGTATGTTATGCATCTATCATCATCATCAATTGCCATTAGTGCATGATCATCTCATTTGCTTGTGTGAGGCTATCATTGTTGCTTGCCCATTGAGGACAATTGTAAGTCCATCTCTTTTGGCCTTTGTTCCTGTGATATGGAAGGATAGAGTGTAAGACCTCATTGGTCACTCGTATCTTCTGTTGCTTTGTTTGTATGTGAGGATACAGTTATAAGTCCCTGTAAGTTGGCATCTGTTATCCTGTGATCATAATATGATCTGTTTGATGTTGTATGTGAGGTTGCAGTTATAAGTCCCTGTAAGTTGGCATCTGCTTTCCTGTGATCATAGTTTGTTTATCTGTTTGTGTGGGAGGTTGCAATTATAAGTCCCTGTAAGTTGGCATTTGCATTCCTGTGATCATATTGTTGCTTTTGTTCTTGTATGTGAGGATCCATTGTAAGTCCCTGTAATGTGGCATTGGATTTCCTAGGACCATACTGTGGAGTTAACCTAAGTCCAGATAGATTGGCAGTTGATTTCCATGTTTCATCTTCGTTTTCTTTTGAGGAGATTAGTGTAAGACCATTGAGTGGCTTCTGATATCCCGTTCTGTTTTAGGAGACTGGTGTAAATCCATCTATTGGTATCCGGTATCCGCTTTTTACTTCTTTGTTTGAGGAGATTGGTGTAAGTCCATTGAGTGGCTTCTGATATCCTGTTTTATTTTAGGAGATTGGTATAAGCCCAGTGATTGGCATCCGATATCCGCTTTTCTTTTCTTTCTCGTTTGCTTTGTTATTATTCATTGCCATTCCAAAGGACACACTTGAATCATCTGCTATATGATTTCAAGAAGTGAACCTTCTAAGAAGTTTTACAATCCATCTCCATCCATTCATCCTCATTGTGTCCTAAACTTTTTCACACTTTATCTTTCAAACTTGACATAAGTGTTGTGCAGACATCTTCATGTTTTTCTAACTAAAAACCTGGACTCAAGTCCTTGACCTTTTTCAAACTCATTTTCATAATACTTCTTTTGAATCAATCTTAATCATACTTTGACTTCACTTTCATAATCACAATCAATTAACTTCACTCATTCACTTGTTTTGGCTCTGTCCATTGTTAATCTTTTCACATTAGCCATAGGTTTCAATTATCTTTGTGGTTGATGTAAATCTTGCCTATCCTTAGTGAGTCGACAGTAAGACTTCCGTACTGAAAACAGGGCTAACCCCTCTAGTACGTCGAAGCTATCCTCGCATGGTGGATGTTGTTTTTGGTCGAGTGTTCTCCCATTGATAATGAAAAGCCTCAGTGCTTGTGTTTAAAACTGAATCCACCAACTTTTGGAAATCTTTTAGCCGAACTACGGCGTTCTGATCCTTACCTTTGATGGAAGGTACGTAGGCAACGGGTTCATCCGTTCGAACCCAATAACCCAATACACAATAATAAAATTTGTACATTCTTTTCTCATCATCCCAATCATGTTTGCACAATCTTTATGTCATAACAAATAACAATTTAGCATAACAAGTGTGAAAAGGGCTCCCTAGGAGTACCTAGGACGTAGTGGGTGCCTAACACCTTCCCATTGCGTAATTTACCCCTTACCCAGAATCTCTGATCTTTTTATTAGTTTTCTACGTGTAAAACTTCTTAGGCTTTTGTTCGCTTTTTAGCCAGTCCTTTGGATAAATAAAAGTGCGGTGGCGACTCGAAATTTCAATGTATCTCCTTGCTTATGATTTAATCGATAAATCATATAGCGACGAATACACCGCTACACTGTGCATGTGGTTCCGAAGAAAGGTGGAATTACCGTGATCCGCAATGACAAGGATGAGTTGATCCCTACTAAAGTTGCAACGGGGTGGCGAATGTGTATTGATTATAGGCGGTTGAATACCGCAACTCGAAAAGATCATTTTCCACTCCCGTTCATGGATCAAATGCTCGAAAGACTCTCGGGGCAACAATACTATTGTTTCTTGGATGGCTATTCCGGGTATAACCAAATTGCGGTTGACCCGGCGGATCATGAAAAGACGGCTTTCACATGTCCGTTTGGAGTTTTCGCATACCGAAAAATGCCCTTTGGGTTGTGCAATGCACCGACGACTTTCCAACGATGTGTGCAAGCCATTTTTGCCGACCTTATTGAGAAGAAAATGGAAGTCTTCATGGATGACTTCTCGGTATTTGGTGGTTCCTTTAGTCTATGCTTGGCAAACTTGAAAACGGTGCTTGAAAGATGTGTGAAGACCAATCTTGTGCTTAATTGGGAGAAGTGTCACTTCATGGTGACCGAGGGGATAGTGCTTGGCCATAAAGTCTCTTCAAGAGGGCTTGAAGTTGATCGAGCTAAGGTTGAAGTGATTGAAAAGTTACCTCCTCCGGTGAATGTGAAGGGAATCCGAAGCTTTTTGGGGCACGCCGGGTTCTATCGGCGCTTTATCAAAGACTTCTCAAAGGTGGCTAAGCCTTTGAGTAATTTGCTAGCTAAGGACCAGGTATTTCTCTTAACCGATGAATGTTTGCAAGCTTTTGAAACTTTGAAAGAAAAATTGGTTACCGCTCCAATTATAGTCGCTCCAAATTGGAATTTAAATTTTGAGTTAATGTGTGATGCGAGCGACTATGCAATCGGAGCGGTATTAGGCCAAAGAAAAGAAAAAAAAATTCATGCGATACATTACGCAAGTAAAGTTCTTAATGAGGCTCAAATTAACTATGCCACCACTGAAAAAGAATTACTTGTGATAGTGTATGCGCTTGAAAAGTTTAGGTCTTATCTTATAGGGTCTAAAGTCGTAGTGTATACCGACCACTCAACGATTAAATATTTGCTCACCAAACCGGATTCGAAGCAAAGGCTCATCCGTTGGATCCTCTTGTTGCAAGAATTTGATGTTGAAATCAAAGACAAGAAAGGATCGGAAAATTTGGTGGCGGATCATTTATCCCGCTTAGTTAATGTGGAGGTTACCGCGTCAGAGAAGGAAATCCGAGAAGAATTTCCTGATGAAAAACTGTTCAAAGTTCAAGTTAGGCCGTGGTTTGCAGACTAAGCGAACCACAAGGCTAGTGGTTTTGTGCCTCCCGACCTAACTTCGAACCAAAAAAGGAAGTTTCTTTCGGATGCCAAGTATTACGTATGGGATGACCCGTACTTGTTTAAGTTGGGTAGTGATAACCTTTTAAGGAGATGCGTTACTGGCGATGAAGTGCAGAGCATCCTTTGGCATTGTCACAAGTCGCCTTACGGCGGACACTATAATGGGGTGAGAACGGCCACTAAAATCCTTCAGTCAGGATTTTATTGGCCCACTATTTCCAAAGACGCACATACCCATGCGCAAAGTTGTGATAGTTGCCAGAGAAGCGGTGGGATTGGTAAGAGAGACGAGATGCCTCTCCAAAACATCCAAGAGGTCGAAGTATTTGATTGTTGGGGAATCGATTTTGTAGGACCATTCCCACCCTCTTATGGTAACGAGTATATGCTTGTCGCAGTTGATTACGTTTCTAAGTGGGTTGAGGCGATTGCCTCACCTCGGGCGGATGCGAAAACGGTAATAAATTTTTTGAAGAAAAACATATTTTCCCGTTTCGGAACCCCCCGAGTGTTGATAAGTGACGGAGGGTCACACTTTTGTAATGCACCGTTGGAAAGCATTTTAAAACATTACGGTGTATCACATAGAGTGGCAACTCCGTATCACCCACAGGCTAATGGGCAAGCCGAGGTCTCTAATCGTGAGATTAAGAGAATCCTCGAAAAAACTGTGTCAGATTCGAAAAAAGAGTGGTCACAAAAATTGGATGAAGCGTTATGGGCATACCGTACCGCCTTTAAAGCTCCAATTGGCCTAACTCCTTTTCAATTGGTGTTTGGTAAAACTTGCCATTTGTCGGTCGAATTGGAGCACAAAGCCTTGTGGGCTCTGAAATTTTTAAATTTTGAAAATGATTTGGCCGGTGAGAAAAGGAAGGTGCAATTGCTTGAGTTGGAAGAAATGCGCAATGCCGCATATCACTCAAGTTGGTTGTACAAAGAAAAGGTAAAAAAATATCATGACAAAAAGCTTCGAAAGAAAGAATTCGTGCCCGGACAGTTGGTCCTACTGTTCAATTCCAGGTTGAAGTTATTCCCCGGAAAGTTGAAATCAAAATGGTCCGGGCCATTTCGGGTCAAGGAAGTTAAGGAGTACGGAGCTATTGTCATTGAGGACCTGGAAAAGAAGGACAGTTGGACCGTTAATGGCCAACGTTTGAAGGTTTATCTTGGCGGTCATGTGGATTGCGAGAGCTGTGCTATTCCTTTGGATGCTCCTCTGTGAGCATCGCACCGTCGAGCTTATCCGACGTTAAACAAGCGCTTGTTGGGAGGCACCCCAACATTGTAAGTATTTACAGTTTTTCTGTTGTGTCGTATTGGGATTCCAATTGTTAAAACTTGCTGAATGTACCAGGAATGCTATTTTTGAAAAAGCAAATGCTGTCATGCTCGCTAGGCGAAGCAGTAGCGAGCAGATTCGCTAGTTGCTCGCTAGGCGAAGCAGCAGCGAGCGCTGCGTGGCAGCACTAATTTAATTCTCAGCAGGCCACTCATTTTGGGCCCAAACATAATTTTCCTTTTTACAACTCTGCTGAAGCACTCTCACGAACACTCACAAGCACTCTCTCACTTTTCATCTCTCTCATAAACACTCAAACCCTAAACTGAAGCATTGCAAACCTCACTGCACTTCAAATTCAATCAATCTCTTTCACTAAGGTTTGCCCTAATTCCATTTCTTTATGTTTGAACTTTGTAAAATTCTGATTTGCATATCATTTAGGCTGAATTTGGGGGAATGGGTATTTTAGGTTTTGCATGTGGGAAACTTTAGGTTTTGCATGTGGGTTTCGAAGTACATGTATCCAAGAACGATTCTTTTCTTGATAGATCATTTTATTCTGAAATAGATACCATGAGAACTTGGGTTTTGCCAAAATTTCACTGTAAACATTGCAGAACCCAAAAACCCGTAAAGTTCGCTAGCAACTCGCTAGGCGAACCAGTGGCGAGCATTCGCTGCCACTTCGCTAGGCGAAGCAGCAGCGAGCATGACAGTAGTTGGAATTCTGGTTTTGCTTTCTAATCTATTTTGTGTTTGTGTTGCTTCCTCTTTATGTTTTGCAGATGGAATCCAGATCCGGAGCTTCGAAAAAGAGAAAGGGCGGGAACACATCTCGTTCCGTACCAATACAATTCGACACCGACAAGTTTGTCGGGCCAAAGCAAGCCGCAAGATATATTGCTTTGGAAAAACGAAAGATTTTATCGGAAAAGAGATTCTTAATCAACCCTGAAGGCACGAACCGAACATTCGTCGGGTTGATTAACAGCAAAAAGTGGGATCGGTTAATATCCCCCCTGGAGCATTACGATATCGCAACGGTGCGTGAATTTTATGCGAACGCACTGCCGGATGATGACGAGCCATTCACATGGACATCTAGAGTGTCCGACCGTCCTGTTGCGTTCGACCGAGATGCAATTAACCGTGTCCTGGGTGAACCGCTCCAACTGGGAGCCGAGGAGAGAGACACCTACCACCAAGAATTAAGGCTTCACCGGGATACTGATGCAATTTCTGCTGCCCTGCTTTTGAGAGGGAAATCAGTTGAGCTGAACCCGTCTGGGGTTCCCATGAGATACCATAGGGAGGACATGACTCCCTTGGCTCAACTGATCCTTTTGTTGGTTCTTACAAACATCGCACCCAAGTCTCATACTTCTACAGTGCCGATCCCAGTGGCACACTTGGTACACAGCATCCTCACTAACGTCCAGATTGATGTGGCGAGGATTATTACTTATGAGCTGAAGTCCATGATAGAAAGCGGGCTAAAGTCGGGGGCACGAGTGAATTGTCCCCTGGCTTTCCCTTGCCTAATCATGAGTTTGTGCCTGCAAGCGAGGGTGAGGCTACCCTCAAGGGGTCAAGTAAGGATCCCGCCACCCATTGATGACCGTTATGTGGCCAAGTATTGCAAACCGAAGAATGTACGAGGTAGTTCAGCTGCTGAGGTTACCAGGGCTTCTGATGGTCCTGGTACTTCTACTCTAGGATCCGATCCTTTCCAGCAGGTTGTCTGCAACTACAACTGGGATTGGATGGCGGCAACTCAGCGCGCCATGCTCGATATGCACGATTATATGCAACTGTTACAGCTGCAGATGCGCGACCCCTCCGGAGAGCATTCGATGATGACACGTGAGCAGTTTCTGCAGCACGCGAGCTGGCCTGTGGACAGGCCTGTGTTTGGAGAGGGGGCAGGTGCTGGTGCGTCTTCTGGTGCTGCTGATGGAGATGATGATGATGATGAGGCTACCGGTTCTGAAGCCGGTACTGATGAGGGTTATGAGTCCGTGGAGGGCTAAGTTATTTTATTTTTCATATTATGTTTTATTTCTATTGTATTTTCAGACTTGTGTATTTTGATGTTGGTTATGTACTTTTGGGGTGTTTTGTCCCCCATGAACAAATTTAAATTTTGAAGTAATATTATTATTTATGTTTTAAATTTCTTCTGTTTTAATAAATTTTTGGTTGGTTGAGTGTCAAACCTTCTAGATTGGTTGCTCCTCAAAGAAGTATCCAATGAAGGTGCATCCGTGCTTGGATGGCAATGATAAAAATAAACAAGTGAACAATGCTAAGGTACATGGTTACCTCCGGCTAGAATTTTAGAATGCACTAAGAACTTTACTCTTTTTTGTAATTGAGTATTGTCTTTTTGCAACATAATTGAATGGATGTTTCATCTAGGACTTAAAACCACAAATTGTGAGGAAACCTCCATTTTACACTTAAATGCTGGATTCTAATAAGCTTTGTTGATTCATTTGATTCAAGCTTTGTCTTTTATTATTGTGAACATGTGGAAGCAATTAGAAATGATCAAGGCACTTGTTTTCTATCGAGCACAACCAGTTCCAAATACAACTTACCTGTGAGCAGAGAGAGTATTCGTTAACCCCTTTGAGCTTAAACAGTTGAATCTCAGCTTGAAATAAAGCGAGATTTCAAAAATCTTTTCCTTGAAACCCGGAAAATTTTGATAATTGTTCTTTTACCGTAAAAAGTCAAGAGCATTCACTTAGGGTGAGTAAGAAATAAGTTGGGGAGAACGAAAATGAGAATCGGTAAGTGCCACAACTCTTGAAAAATCGAGCAAGCATATAAAAAAAAAGATATATATATATATATATATATATATATATATATATATATATATATATATATATATATATAACATAGAAAAGAGAAACATCTGTTTTGTAAATATGATGTGAAAGAAAAGAAAAAAATAGAGAAAATAAAAATGAATGCTTGCTTGGAAGAAAAATAGTTGAAAACAAAAAAATTGAGTTGTGAAATAAGAGTTGTGAAGGTTTCAAATGAGAAATAAATGGAACGAAGTTGAGATGTGTGAATAATGTACAGTGAATGTCTCTTTTGCATCGGCAATTTCGTTTTCAATGGCCTTAGAAATGACCCTTGTTTGTTAACCTAACCAAGCTTCAATCGAAAAGCCCTTAGTGATCTTCGTGCTTCCACATTACCATTTATAATTGTTAGACATTGTATGAATTGAATTGATTTCTTCATTGTTTGTTAGAGAGTGAGATTATTCCCGCGGTTGCAAACACGTAATTTCTTCAATCCTTATTCGAAGAGGAGAGATAGGGTGATTCATTCAAGATAATATTGTTGTAGATAGATACATATTTCGCATTGCTACTAAGTCTTAGTTCTTGTGTATTATTTTATTCTAACCGTTGGAAATTTGTATCTGTTGATTCACTTGTGTTTGAGCCGTTTTATCCGATTTCGGAGAAACCTTTTTCTTAATGCAAATCCTCTTGTCCTTCAAGAGGCATACTTTGCTTGAGGACAAGCAAGAATCTAGTTGGGGAGAGTTGTTAGATACCCAAAAGTGCTTATTTGAGCCATCAAATATGGGCATCTTTCACTCCGTTTCCTTGCTAAAGTGTTCGAAACAACCTTTGTTTTTGATGAATTGCAATACAATGATAAACGATCTTGGTACCTTTGATTTGTGTGTTATTGTGCAGGAATTAGGCATGAAATAATAGAAAATGAAGCCACAAGAAAGTTGGCAAAGGGACCAAAGAAAGGATGCATTCATCAGCTTGCTCGCTAGGCGAGGGCTGTGGCGAAGGGCTCGCTAGGCGAGCGACCAGCGAGAACCCAGCGAAAAGCTTCAGTATTTTACAGTGGCAAACATCAACAAACTCGCTAGGCGAGCTACCAGCGAAGTGTATAGTGAACACGTCCAGACTTGGTGAAAAGCACAACCAGCACTCACTCGCTAGGCGAGCCATTAGCGAGCTCCCAACGAGCATTCCAGTAGCAAAACCTCTCAAGCTCGCTGGAGCGAAGGTTGAAGCGTGGGCTTCGCCTAGTGAAGGTTGTGTTCGCCTAGCGAACATGCCAGTCTGGCAAAGGTTATTTCTCTGGGCACAGGTGCCTCATTTAGGGGCTCGCTAGGCGAGCCATTCTGCTCGCCTAGCGAGCATGACAGCTCAGTAGCAGCTCTATAAGTAGCAAGGGCTACTTTTTGGAGCCATACTTTCACACCTCCATACTTTTGTACTTTTAAGATATTTTCCAACATTGCTCTAGGGATCTTTCGTGACCTAGAAATCATTTCTCTTCATCTCTTAACAATCTTTCACAAAAAGAAGGTGGATTCCCATCCAATCTCGATTATTCGACTCGGATGTTGATCAACCTTCTTCCGAAACTTGTTGACCAAGCTACCATGAAAATGAGTAGCTAAGTCCTTCATTTTGTCAAGGTTAGATGTAGATGATCATTAGCTTTGTGTGTAAATGGGATGATCTTCATTTGTAAACTCTTTAATGGTGAATATATGGTGAAAACTTTGTTCTTATTCAAAACTCTTTGTGTTGGTTTATGATCGAGAGATGTTTACCAACTCTTAACCTAGGTTTTCATCCAATCTTGTTTGTTAGCTAGAGATAGTAATGAATGATTTTGTTCACCATAAGGTTGAACCAAAAAGTTGTCATTTTGATAGATTGTATTAGAGATAAATAATGGATCAAAATGGGAAAACTCACAATGTGTGTTAGAGATAAACACATTGGGAGGACTTTGTGAAATAGTTTATCATCTAGAGGAGTTTATAAGTTTTGTTGATCGAACATACACATGCAAAGTGATCGTCGAACCCTAACTTTGGCAATATTTCTCAAATATTAAAACCAAAACTTTTACCGCATTTTATTACACTTTTATGCAAGATACCGTGACAAACACCAAAACCCCATTGTTACCTTACGCTAAGAATTAAAACAACTGTCGAAAGGCGGTGATATCTCACAATCCCTGTGGAGACGATAACAAAAACCCGACACTTAAAACTACACTCAACACATACCCATAGTGAGGACAATTGGGGAACTGCCTAAACAAATCTTGGTGTTCTCTCTCTCTCTCTCTCTCTCTCTCTCTCCCTATCTCTGTAACACCCTTCTAAAATACCCCAAATATTTAATTAAAATAGTAATATATCAATCAGAGTAATTATGCAATTAAGGGTGTCACACAATCATTTCACACCATTCACCAATTAACTGTCATGCTCTTTTATTAATTCAAAACATAAAGCAATTGCACAATACACAGCGGATAGAAATCAAATCAATCATTGCAAAACATGTAACACATTACATGTAAAATTATTCAACAAGGTAAAACATCCCGTCCCGATGTTACATCTATCAGAGCATGACCCACTAAGGAACTACACTAGACTCCAAGCACTAGCTCCTACTCAATCATTGCTCGTTACCTGAAACATAGTTGTAAGGGTGAGTTCCTCAATCGATGTAATAAGCATTATAAAATATCATGTAATGCTAAGTAATTTAACACATATCATCACCCTAATCAGATCACACATATTCAGTAACGGCAATATCTACTCATAATCATCATCATCATCATACTCAAACTCAACACAACCATAAAACACCCGTATAATATTGGAATACATCCATTCATATTATACGCCATACATACATATTTTATGCAATGAGACTCCATGCATGCGGTACCGACTATTCGTGAACATATAGTTCAACCTCACCGATCAAATCCAGATACGGCTACCAAGCTCACTAGTCCCACTCATTTGAGACCTAGTGACTCACTCACTAATTCCTCACCATGGGAATTAGCTACCACCCCAAGGGCTATGATATGCACGCTAATCACCTAGCATGCAAACATCAACAACAATCCACAATACTAACTCACTAATTCCTCACCATGGGAATTAGCTACCACCATAAAGGCCACAATATGCAAGCTAAATCACTTAGTCATGCAAACATCAACAATCATCCACAATGGACATATGCTCACACTCTAAGCCATAAACAGTCCATTCATAATTCCATACATGATAGATACATTTACAACATTATGCATATCATCATACATCATCAACATATTCACCACATAATCATATCATGTCATACCATATAATCAATCACAGCATTAGCACACTCTACTAATACCTATACTACTCAAAACAACGGGAAATGATCCCTACTCTATCATACATCAGCTAAATTACATTACTCAGCTGAACAACCAAAAACTGCACAACAACAGCACAGAAAAATCACAATCCTGCCCATACGCGTACTGCTTAGTCCCATACGCGTATGGCCCATTTCTACGCCAATCCCATACGCGTATCACCTGTCTCATACGCGTATGCTACGCGTACCACTTCCTCATACGCGTACCAACAGAGACAAAACTACGTTAAAATCATCATCTTCTTCATCCATACGCGTATTGCCTAGTGCCATACGCGTACCAGACCATCTCATACGCGTATTGCCTAGTGCCATACGCGTATGACCAGAAACCAGATTTCCAGATCTGCTATGGTCTTCTCTACTACGAGATCTACCAATTCCAACCTCCTACAATCCAATTTTTCACAGTAATCGTTCATATCATCTAACACGAATCATACCCTATTCAATTTCACCAATTCTAACATTTTTACATCTAATTCCTACGAATTCCTTTCAATCATAATCCAATTTCGTTCATCCAAAAGTTCACAATTTCATCATGCATCATTCCAATTAGAGTCAAATCAATGGTTTATCACTACCCATCACATGTTATCCCATAATACCCATTAAACGATGATAAACCCCCCTTACCTGAGTTAATCCGGCGAATCTTTAAGCTTCAAGCTCTTCCTCTCTTCAACCCTTGTTCTCTGGCTCTCTTTGCCCTTTTCCACTTTTCTGTCCCTTTTTCCTTTTCTCGTGAAAAAATAAACCTTTTTACTAAATGGGACCTTTTCTAAATTCCAACTTTTATTCCAATAAAATAATAACCCAATAATAATAATTCCAATAATAATATTCCAATTATTTAATTAAATTAATAAATATATTATTAACTTAAATTAAATAATTATCTTATTTTATCGGGGTGTTACAACTCTCCCCCACTAAAAGAGTTTTCGTCCTCGAAAACATACCTCAAGCGAATAACTCAGGATAAGACTCCTTCATCTGACTCTCAAGTTCCCAAGTTACATTGCCACCTGCTGGTCCTCCCCAAGCTACCTTTACTAAAGCAATCTCTTTACCCCGCAACTACTTCAACTCTCGATCCTCAATCCTCATAGGTGATGTTTCAACAGTCAGGTTATCTCTTACCTGTACATCATCTATTTGGACTACATGCGACGGATCAGGAATGTACCTCCTCAACTGAGACACATGAAAAACCTCATGCAAATTCGCAAGTGACGGCGGTAAAGCGATACGATAGGCTACCTCCCCTATCCTCTCCAAAATCTGATAAGGACCAATAAATCGAGGTGTCAACTTCTTCGACTTCAAAGCTCGACCAACACCAGTTATCAGAGTAACACGAAGAAACACATGATCTCCCTCTTGAAACTCAAGTGACTTCCTCCTCTTGTCGTGATAACTCTTCTGACGACTCTGAGCAATTCTCATCTTCTCCTGAATCATCTTAATCTTTTCCGTAGTTTGTTGAACAATCTCCGGTCCAACCACAACACTCTCACCAGACTCATACCAACATAAAGGCGTCCGACATCTCCTACCATACAAAGCTTCAAACGGTGCCATACCAATGCTCGAATGAAAACTATTGTTGTAGGTAAACTCAATCAAAGGTAAATAACAATCCCAAGTACCTCCCTTTTCCAAAACACAAGCCCTCAAAAGATCCTCTAGTGACTGAATCGTCCTCTCAGTCTGACCATCAGTCTGCGGATGATATGCAGAACTCAATCTCAGCTTAGTTCCCAAAGCCCTCTGCAAACCTTCCCAGAACTTCGACGTAAATCTAGGATCTCTGTCCAAAACAATACTCGACGGAATACCATGCAAACTTACAATCTTCTCAATATACAACTCGGCTAATCTCTCTAACGGATAATCCATTCTGATCGGAACGAAATGAGCCGATTTCGTCAATCTATCCACAATCACCCAAATAGCTTCAAAATTCTTACTTGTCCTCGGTAAACCAGAAACAAAATCCATACTGATACTATCCCACTCCCACTCTGGAATAGCCAACGGTTTCATTAGCCCAGACGACTTCTGATGCTCAATCTTTGACTTCTGACAAGTCAAACAAGAATAAACAAAACTCGCAATTTCTCTTTTCATTCCCGGCCACCAAAATAACTTTTTCAAATCATGATACATCTTCGTAGCCCCAGGATGAATACTCAGGCCGCTACGGTGTCCTTCCTCCAGAATACTCTTCTTAAGCTCGGTAACATCCGGAATACACACCCGATTACCAAATTTCAAAACACCATTCTCATCAACTCTGAATTCACCACCTTGACCTTGGTTCACTAGAGTCAACTTATCAACCAAAAGCACATCGGATTTCTGACCCTCTCTAATATCATCCAGAATACCACTCGTTAACTTCAACATTCCCAATTTAACACTATTGTGAGTATTCTCACACACCAAACTCAAGTCTCTAAACTGCTCAATTAAATCCAATTCCTTAACCATTAACATAGACATATGCAATGATTTCCGACTCAATGCATCAGCCACTACGTTTGCTTTACCCGGATGGTAATTCAAACCAAAGTCATAATCCTTCAGAAACTCTAACCATCTCCTCTGTCTCATATTCAGCTCTTTCTGATCAAACAAATACTTTAAACTTTTATGGTCACTGAAAACCTCAAATCTTGACCCGTACAAGTAATGTCTCCATAACTTCAGAACAAATACCACAACTGCCAACTCTAAATCGTGTGTCGGATAGTTCCTCTCATGAACCCTCAGTTGTCTCGAAGCATAAGCTATAACCTGCTTATTCTGCATCAAAACACCACCCAAACCCAACAATGAAGCATCACAGTAAACCTCAAATGGTTCCGACGAACTCGGTAATATCAGAATAGGAGCAGTAGTCAACCTTCTCTTTAACTCTTGGAAACCTTCTTCACATTTTGAGTCCCAAACAAACGCTTGCCCCTTTCTAGTCAACATCGTCAACGGTAACACCAACTTAGAAAATCCCTCAATTAATTTCCTATAATAACCTGCAAGTCCAAGAAAACTCCTTATCTCAGAAACTGACTTCGGAGCTTCCCACTCAGATACCGCTTCTATCTTAGAAGGATCAACAGCAACACCACCTCTTGAAACCACATGACCAAGAAAACTAACCTCTTCTAACCAAAATTCACACTTGGACAGTTTAGCAAATAACTTCTTTTCTCGTAGAACTCCTAAAACCATTCTCAAATGCTCAGTATGCTCTTCTTCCGAGTTCGAATACACCAAAATATCGTCAATAAACACCACAACAAACTTGTCTAGATACGGATGGAAAATCCTATTCATATACTCCATAAATACTCCAGGTGCATTAGTCACACCAAAAGGCATTACAGAATACTCATAATGTCCATACCTTGTTCTGAAAGCAGTCTTCTGAATATCCTCAGTTTTCACACGTATCTGATGATACCCAGATCTCAAGTCTATTTTACTGAACACACTCGCACCAACCAACTGATCCATCAAATCATCAATCCTCGGCAAAGGATACCGATTCTTGATCGTCACTTTATTTAGTTGCCTGTAGTCCACACACAACCTCATAGTACCTTCTTTCTTCTTAACCAATAACACTGGTGCACCCCACGGTGACACACTCGGACGAATAAATTTCTTATCCAACAGATCTTCCAGCTGACTCTTCAATTCAGTTAACTCAACAGCAGACATACGGTAAGGAGCCATCGATATCGGCCTAGTACCAGGTACCAAATCAATCGAGAACTCAACTTCACGCTCTGGCGGTAATTCATTCACTTCTTCCGGAAACACATCAGGAAAATCACACACCACGGCTAGATCGCAAATCACCAGTTTATCTTTAGCCTCCAAAGTCGCTAACAGCATAAACAACTCTGCCCCATCTGCTACCGCCTCATTCACCTGCCTCGCTGATAGAAACAAACTCTTTCCTTCCTCAATCTCAGGAAAAAATCACAGTCTTATCAAAACAATTGATATAGACTCGGTTAAACACCAACCAGTTCATACCCAGGATAACATCAATCTGCACTAGTGGAAGACACACTAGGTCCATCCCAAAGTCCCTACCAAAAATACTCAAAGGACAATTTAAACAAACTGAAGTAGTAGTCACTGAACCCTTCGCAGGAGTATCAATCACCATACTTCCATGCATCTCCGATATCTCTAAATTAAGTTTCACAGCACAATCCAAAGATATAAAGGAATGAGTCGCACCTGTGTCAATAATAGCTACAAGAGGAAAGCCATTAATATAACACGTACCTCGGATCAAACGATCATCTGCAGAAGTCTCAGAACCCGATAAAGCAAAGACCTTGCCTCCCGACTGATTCTCTATCTTCGGCTTAGGACACTGTGGACTGATATGACCCACTTCTCCACAGTTGAAACAAGTCACAGTCTTCAACCGGCACTCTGCAGCCAAGTGACCACCTTTTCCACACTTAAAACACTTCTTCTCATTACTGGTACATTCCTGGATACGATGTCCAGCCTGACAACATCTGAAACACTTAGCAGGGGCACTGGAGTCTCCCCCACTAGGCCTCTTCATCCCACTCTGTCGCTGGAAACCTTTGCCAGCTGCATACGGTTTCCCACGATCATTCTGATTCTTGCCTTTCCTATCAACCCTTTGCTGATAGCTCTCTGCTCTAGCCTTGGTATCCTGTTCAAAAATCCTGCAACAGTCAACCAAATCGGAAAACACTCTAATCCGCTGATACCCAATAGCCTGCTTGATCTCGGGACGTAACCCGTTCTCAAACTTCACACATTTCGAAAATTCCCCAGTAGCCTCGTTATAGGGAGTGTAATACTTCGACAGCTCTGTGAACTTAGCAGCATACTCCGTAACAGACCGGTTGCCCTGCTTCAATTCCAAGAACTCTATCTCTTTCTTTCCTCTGACATCTTCTGGAAAGTACTTCCTCAGGAATCTCTCTCTGAACACAGCCCAAGTGATCTCAGCATTCCCAGCAGATTCCAACTCAGTGCGGGTAGCAACCCACCAATCATCTGCTTCCTCTGACAGCATATGCGTACCGAACCTGACCTTCTGGTTATCGGCACACTCAGTCACTCGGAAGATCCTCTCGATCTCCTTCAACCACTTCTGAGCACCATCTGGATCGTATGCCCCCTTGAACATTGGAGGATTGTTCTTCTGGAACTCACTCAGTTGACGAGCAGCTCCCAGTCCCACAACATTCGGATTCCCTCCAAGTACTCCAGCTAGCATACCCAGAGCCTCAGCAATCGCAGCATCATCTCTACCTCTTCCAGCCATCTCTATTCTGAGAAACCCAACAAGCTAAAACAATAAGTACTGATAGGGTTACACAACACCTATCATGTACAGGGAAACAGAATAATTACGACTCGACTCGACCGACTATGCTCTGATACCACTAATGTAACACCCTTCTAAAATACCCCAAATATTTAATTAAAATAGTAATATATCAATCAGAGTAATTATGCAATTAAGGGTGTCACACAATCATTTCACACCATTCACCAATTAACTGTCATGCTCTTTTATTAATTCAAAACATAAAGCAATTGCACAATACGCAGCGGATAGAAATCAAATCAATCATTGCAAA